>NC_089784.1:40335184-40442684 GCF_040412425.1 Macrobrachium rosenbergii
ACAGATAGGCAAATAACCAGGTGAAGTAGTTAGAATCAGATGTTAATGAGTCCCCCACCCCATTCTTCCTACCGTGTTATGATGAACGGTGAGGTAATGAGGGCATGCGGCTGCTGCCGGGGCAATGCTGGAGATGCAGTTCTGACTGAGATCGCACCAAGTGCACCCGATGATGTCGACGTCCTCCCCGACGCACCCCATGCACGACGACCTCCTCGCGCAGTCGTCGTCCAGCTGGTACGAACCACTGCTCTCTCCCTGGTCGTGGGTGGGCATGGGTGTGATGGCTGGTCCGGCCGAGATGGCATGAGCGTCGGGATGATAAATGGATGAGAGCGTGACGTTCGAGTCGACGACGGGATTGTTCAGGCAAGATCCAGACAAGATTGAGAGGTGATCAAGCGCTATGTCTCCCTCGGGGCCGGCGCCTCGTGTTGCTCTTATGACGAGGACCATTGGAAGTCTTGGGTCGGCGAGCTCTTCCAATCCGATGTCAACGGCCACCGGAACCCAGCTCAAGCCCATGCCTCCTACGGCGTGGTACAGTTCTGCCGTGTGGACGGCGTCTCCAACCCTCTGGAGGACGTGGACAGACACTTTGGCCACGTGAGCGCCAAAGAGGAAGACGGCAAATCTGATTGGAGTAGACAAATTTCATGAAAGCGAAAATCCTACCAAACAAAAACGATTAGGTAAATGAATGAACTTACAATCAAACCAATGAAATGAGTAACCACGAAAATATGCAAAGTATATCGCAACGAAAATACAGGCATAATATACTGAGAGACTCACACATTCTTTTATGTCTTCAATAACGCAGCGCATTTCAAACACCGATACTCCAACGGGAATACTATTTCTTCGGTCTACGAGCAGAATTCAGGAAAGATAGAGAACATCTGTCTACAAAAAATAATTCCCCAAGGAATTATGAGACAAAACTTTGTTAACTTTAAAGGAATCACAAATTCGCAAATTACTATAGCTGGTTTTAATTATGAATTCTGTCACCCAACGAACATGCCTGGGTTCACAGCTAAGAAAGAATCCTCAGTGCAAATATAAAATGAAAAATGAAGCAAAAAGAAAAAAAACTGAGATTAATCTACTGTACACAGCACATCAGCCTCGCTCTATATTTTGATTATTCATTAGCATTATTTACCTTTGTTTTTTTGCTCTTTCTAGATATCAAAGTGATTCCTATGAACTCTAATACATAGATGGTTTTATTGATATTGTTAATAACAAGCTGGCATAGGGCTTTGTTTCCTTGTTCCATAGTTTTCTGAAACTGGTCTGTTATTTTTGTTATTTTCTTGTGGTCGACAAATTAATGCATAGCACATGTCGATCGTTACAAATTTACGAATTTTTTTATTACATTTATTCGGTAACTTACTTTCTCACAACGCCAGGTCTTCTTACTCTACACGGAGGACAATTATTCATATCATGATACTGTATTTATCCCGCTAGGACAAACACATCAACAAAAAACACAAAGTACAGTAATCCGTTTCAGTTTCATATAGTCTAATATTTGTTTCTTTGATGACAGCTTTTAAGTTCCGTTGTATTTCTTGCTTCACCAACTGCACTCCAAGAGCGCAATGCAAAATGAAGCACATGAATAGACAAGGTTTGTAAAAAGATACAAATGAGTTACTAATCATTTCAACTAAGAAAAGGCAACTTTACATCGAACTCAACTAAATTTGTGTATAACTTACATATAAAGGGAATTATGTATTCCAATTGCATCTGCCTATACCATGATGCGAAGTTATGCCCTTCGGGTTTGATGCAGAAATATGTGTGTATATATATATATATATATATATATATATATATATATATATATATATATATATATATATATATATATATATATATAAGTATATATAACTGTATATATATGTATATATGCACACATTTATATATAAACACATACATTTATATATATATATGTATATACACATAAATACATACATATATATTCACTATATACACAAATATACATACACATATTTATACACTATATATATATATATATATATATATATATATATATATATATATATATATATATATATATATATTTACAGTATATATATACATACAAACATACATACATATCTATATATATATATATATATATATATATATATATATATATATATATATATATATATATATATATATATATACACACACACAGGGTGTCCATAAAAAAGTCTCTTTACAATTTAAAAAATATATTACAAAAACCATTGATGAGATATCTTGATGAGATATCGTAATCAGATTTGTCCTACGTATTCAGCAGCTATCAAAGTTTTTAATCACACTGCATTTGTGTATTTCGGGTACCCTGTTGATGAAAGGGGTATTGTTAAATGAACCCCCAAAAAATGGCTACTCCTCAAGAAAAGGCACAATGTGTCATGGTTTGCTGAAACAAAATCAGATATGCAAACTCGGAAAAACTACAGAATAAGTATGGAAGAGATCCACCATCACATTGGTGGATTCGTGCATGATACAAGAAATTCATGGAGACAGGGACAGTGGTGGATAAAGGAAGGAGTGGACGACCAAGAACATCTGTGGAAAACATCAATCATGCAAGACAAGCCATTGATTGTTCTCCTACAAAGTCCTTCCATACTGCTGCCAGACACTTACAGTGACCACATTCAACAGTGCACAAAGTCCTACATAAAAAATTGCAATTGTATGCTTACAAAGAGCAACTTGTACAGGCACTCGAGTTTTCAGTTAACATGCCGGAACAAATTTCTGAGGATGAAATGTTCCTCAACTGAGTTTGTTTTGGCGATGAGGCAACCTTTCATGTTTCATGGAAACTGAACACACATAACGTGAGAATCTGGGGATCAGAACATCCCCATGTGACTAGGGAACTTGACTGAGATAGTCCAAAGGTGAATGGTGTGGGATCATATGCAATTGAACCATTGGTCCATTTTTCTTCAATGGGACATCAATTACTGCAGATATTTACCTTGAACTTTTGACTGAATATCTAGCACCACAACTAGATGACCTTCAACCAACCATCATTTTCCAGCAAGATGGTGCACCACCACATTGGGGACTGCATGTTTGTGGGTTCCTGAATCAAACATTTCCAGGAAGAGATGGCCCAATTCTCTGGCCACCTCATTCACCACATATCACTCCCCTTGACTTCTTTCTGTGAGGTTAAAGGTATCGTGTATCGAACAAAGATACGGGACATCATTGATCTCAAGCAAAAGATCACTGATGCCATTGCCACCATTGATGAGGCTATGCTACAGCGAACATGGCAAGAAATCGAGTACTGTCTTGCTGTGCTTCTTACAACTAATGGTGCCTAATGGTGTAATATATTTTTTAAACTGTAAAGAGACCTTATGGACAACCTGTATATATATAAAATAAAAAAATATATATATTATATATATATACAGTATATATATATATATATATATATATATATATATATATATATATATATATATATATATATATTTCAGAAAAATATGGCTGCTACAAGTTTTAAAGGACACATATATGCATTTCATAGCTTCAATGCTTTAAGATGTGATGAAAGAATTTATGGAGTCAGATGGAAGTAGGTCGAGAGACTCGAGGTAAAATCTTTGTGTTCAACAAATAGTTTGATTCCTCAGCAATGTTGCCGGTCAGGTGATCTCCGAAGTGTTATGTATATTCGTGAGTACGTGCGTTAATTTGATCTAGATTACGCCAAAATCTGCCCTAAAAAGTGAGTTTGATCGTTCATTAACGTGATAGAACTGCAGTTGTCTAGACGTAGCTTTGGAGAGGATCCAGGCTTTAAATTGGCAGATAAGGTAGAGTTTGAAATCTCTGTTTTTATGGGAGAAAATTGAACTTGTGATTTTTACTATGATTTTCTAATCATTATGAACTTTTGAACTGGTGTGGGAGATTTAATATGAATATTCATACATCTTTATATTATTATTTTGTCATGTTACGTTTGCCATATCTTGGCTATGCATTTTACACTTTCCATTATTGTGTTTTGCATTTCATATATTTTTGGGAGTTTTCTATCATGTTTAATTCTTCCGACAGATGTCTGTGGACAGATGTCGGTGGACAGTGTGGACTGGTTCGAATAACATGTGGTAGACTGTTTTTTGACATGACTAGTTGTTGATTTGGGGAGTATGTGTGAGTTTGGATATTTTCAGGCTATTAGCCATAGTGAGACTTCTTTAATCAGAAGTGTTTTGCAGTTCAGAGTTTAGTTATCTAACTCGATAATTCATTTATTATGCATTTTAATCTTTGCTTTGTTTTATTCGTTTCTTGTTGGGTTATTTGAATAATAAACCTATTTTTGTAGAAACTATTGCGTTTCTTTAAATGGTCCATTTAATTGATTTGGTGAGAATGAGTGAGATTCGGGTGGGTGAACTTGATGAGAGAAAACGATGAGAGAGAGAGAGACAGAGAGAGAGAGAGAGAGAGAGAGAGAGAGAGAGAGAGAGAGAGAAGAGAGAAAAATAGATGTAAGTGTTATCGTGAGAGAACGTTCAGACGCCTCCGTTTCATGAATAAAGATCGTTGGAGCACGTTACGTACACCTTCAAAAAGGTGTTAATTCTGTCCTCGTTACAGAATTAAATGTTGGCAGCCGTGTCTGAATGAAATGGTGGCAGCCGTGTCTGAATGAAATGGTGGCAGCCGTGTCTGAATGAAATGGCGGCAGCGGGTGTCTTTTGATTTTAAATGGTGGCAGCATGATTTTAGTGTCTTTAATGATGGCGAAAGAGGGAGATTGCTAATAGACTGATTGGTAACGTTGATGCCCAAGGCATAGGCGACTTCACCTAAGAGCTAAGGCGACGGGTCAGTGTGGAATGACTGAGTAGGTCGGGATTACGTGTGAAATACGGGGAACCTTTCTTCTTTTTTCCGTTTCTATTCGAGTACTGGGAGTGGGGAGTTGTGAAATAGATCTGGATGATCTCTAGAGCAATTTTGGGGTTAACAAAATACCCAAATAAGTGTGAATAGTGGCGATTGTGAGTTAATTACGCAAAGTGATGATTCAACTAGAAACGCGCTGGGTGTCTTTTTGCTTAGTCGTCGAGTAGGTGACGTCACAGGTTGCAAGTTGAGAGATAGGTACTTCGTTTTCTGTTTCAAAATTGGTAAGTACCCCATTCTCGTAAGTTGCGCAGAACGCCGTTTTCTATTCTTCTTTTAGAGGGGTAACTTGTGCCTTTCTCTAGTGTTCTTTTGGTTTCTCTTTTTATGTTGTTACGCTCAGGGCGTGTGATTACTCACAAAATGCCGGACGATGCAGCAAGCACATCCCAATCAATTGTGGTGCATAAAGTGACGAACATTTGTGGGGAATTACAAATTTTAAAGGGCTAGTGGATGGAAGCCAACCCAAAATATAGAAACTTTCATTGAGTCAGTGAACAATTATCTGAATTCCAAGAAAATTACGAATGGCGCTGAAGCTTTAACAGAGGCTAAATCATTTCTGGATTTAGATAAAGGAGATATTGGGAAACGAGCACGCAGTTTCGGGTTCAGAAGGTGTAAAACTTGGAATGAACTGCAGAAATTTCTACGAGCTACTTATGGCGGAGTTCAACGTGAATGCGCAGTTCGGAATTTGCGAGAGTTTCTCAAAATAAAGAAGGGCAATGATTCACTAGTCACATACAGTGCGAATTTATTTGATGCAGTAGTTGAGTTAAAGAAATCTATAACAGGTTCTCCATGGGTAACTGGAAATAATATCTCCTTAGATAATTTTGAAAGATTGTTACACTTTGCTTGCCTTTTAACGTCGGTCCCAGATGTAATTGTAGATAGTTTTGATAAGAGAATTGATCAGGATACAGACGAATCCTTTTTGTTTGCACAGATTAACAAAAATCTAGCAAAATGCCCGACACTGGACAGTAGTTTTGTACAGGAGGTGCAAGATGTCAGCTGCGGTTTCCAAACCACAGAATAATGATAGTCGCTCGCATTCGGGAAATGATGCAACAGTGAAGACATGTGCACGAGTAGAATCGAAGAAAATTCCAGAGAGATCAGTCACAACGATACGTTGTTTTAATTGTGATAAAATAGGCCATAGTAAATCAAATTGCAGAGTGAGATATTGTTCAGTTTGCAAATCTTCAGATCATGGATGGAGATTTTGCCCAGCCACAAAGAGTAGAGATTATTCAGGAAGTCCCGGGGAGGTTTTTCTAGATATGACAGGAGAATTCCACATGATGCAAGTTCTAGATACACAAAGGAACAGCAGAATTTTCACAAGATAAGTTCGAAAACGGACACAGGATAATGACTAATCAGGTCGTAGAGTCACTAGAACCTAGGCCGATTGTACGTGGATTCTCTAATGGCAATGAAATTTCATATTTTCATTGATTCTGGTAGCTCAGTTAACTTAGTAAATGCTGACCTTTTTCACTGAGGTTTCCAGAGTGCAAATTAGTCCCTTCTAGTGAGACAGTGTGTGATGTACAAGCGAGGAAACTGAATATTTTAGGTTCGTCATTTCTTACGCTTTATATCGGTGGAAAGACAATAGTAGAATCATTTTTGGTCATAGAAGGATTAGCCTTAGGTGAAATGGTTTTGCTAGGACACCCTTCTTGCATGCGACATAACATCAACATTCTTACGGGAGTTCAGGGATTACAATAGGTGAGTCAGGTTGTTTTGTTCCATATATACACAGGAAAAAACTTGTGAGAAACCTAAGACACAGTCTGAGACATGTGTAACACATTCATTAGAGAGTGAAGATATTTCGCAAAGATCTTTCAAAGGATTTTTGTTGGAAGATGTTGAATTGCAACCGCGAGTTCCTACATTAGTTAAAGTGTCGCTGAAAGAGAAAAAGTTTCCTTCTCAAGTGTGCGTTGTTGAGGGAACCGAGAAATTCAAAGACGTTGTGAGTACGGTGTCAGTGAATGAAATTTCAGTCGCAGGCGTGACTTCAGTAGAATTAGTTAGCTATCAAGACTCAGTAAAAAAAATATCACAAAGGGTACTTATGTAATTGATTTTGAAGAGTTTAATGAAGAGCATAAATTAGTGAGTTTTTGTGGAGACGGGAATATGTTTCCTAACGAGGAGCAACAGTTCGAAGTCAGGTTCTACATGAACACTTGGCTAAAGTTGATTATCCTGAATATTCAGATAAAGTAGAGAAAGTGTTGAAAGAATATCTAGATATCATTGCTTTGAAAGGAGATAAATTAGGAGTTACAGATGTTTTAGAACATTCAATCCGCCTAGAAAAGGGTACAAATCCCATATATATTCCAGCATATCGAATTCCTTTTAAGATCAGAGAAGAAGTAGAAAAAGAAGTTCAGAGGTGGGAGTCGGAAGGCATTATCAGACCGTCCAATTCTCCGTTTAATTTTCCTTTGCTTGCAGTTCCTAAGAAAGACGGTAGTATCAGAGTTTGTGTAGATTTTCGTAAATTGAATGAAAAAACATGCCCAGATAGATATCCGGTAGCTTGTTTGCCTGATTTGTTTGTTGAGATCGGTGGCAAGAATATATATTCATCTATAGATCTTATGCAAGGGTTTTTACAGGTTCCCTTTGTGAGAGTAGCCGTAAATATACAGCATTTTCGGTACCAAAGGGACATTACGAGTTTAATAGGATGCCTTTTGGATTACAAGGGTCCCCAATAACATTTACTAGACTGGTTAACACAGTACTTCATGGCTTGTTAGGAAAGTCGGTGTTTGTGTACATGGATGACATTCTCATATGCACAGATACAATTGAAGAACATCTAAAGGTGTTAAAAGAAGTCCTCAAGCGATTACGGTTCGCTGGGTTAAAGGTCAAATTGGCCAAATGTGAGTTTCTGAAGAGAAAAATTGTCTATTTAGGACATGTTATCTCTAAAGAGGAGTTAGAGTGAATGATGAGAAAGTTAAAGCCATTGTGAATTTTCCAGTTCCCAAAACCAGGAAACAGATTCGTTCGTTCCTAGGTATGTCGGGTTTCTTTCGCCGTTTTGTGCGGAATTTTTCTACAATAGCGTCTCCATTGACAGATTTGTTACGAGAAGACGTTAAGTTTGTTTGGGGTGATAGTCAACAATTAGCTTTTGAGAAGCTTAAGAACGCTTTGGTGAACCCACCAATTTTGAAGTTTCCAGATTTTAGTCAACCGTTCACCTTAGTGACTGACGCGAGTCAGGAAGGTATAGGTGCGTGTTTGATGCAGAAATTTGAAGGGAAATTACACCCAATTGCTTTTTATAGCAGAAAGTTCAAAACACGTGGTAGTAACGAAAGGCTGATGTCAGTTGTGGACAAGGAGGCTTTCGCAGTCGTCTCTAGCCTTGTTCATTTTAAGATGTTGTTGTTGGGAAATAAAGTTGAGATTTTTACAGATCATCAACCGTTGTTAGAGCTTTTAATAAGCCAAATTTGTCGCCCAAGAGAGCACGTTGGTTCCTAACATTGAGAGATTTTGATGCAAACCTCAAATACATTGAAGGTAAGCATAATGTAGTTGCAGATGCATTGAGCAGATATTTTCCGGTCGAGGATGAGGAAATACACACCGAATCCTGTGTGGGAGAAGAGAGTAAATGTTTGGTGTCTAATGTCTCTGATATTAGTAGTTCTGAGAGATCGCATGTAGAGGACATACACGTTCCTACAGTGCATACTTCGGGGAGAAATAGTGAGTCGGCAGTCTCTGGAGAGATTGTTATTCGTGATAGTGAGAGTAACGCAGTGTGTTATATTACGGGTGAAAATGTCACTTGGGACATAGGCTTGCTGGAACAAAAGCAAGATGAAGATAAATTGTTGTCAGATGCTAAGGCATTTCTTAATGGGAGTTTCACCGAAGAAAGGGTATAAGTTGCCTTTTTCTGGTCTAGAGTTGGAGAATAATTTATTGGTGAGGAAAGTTAAGTATAACTTGCGAAGTACTCGAAGCATGGGTGAGATTACACAAATCATCGTGCCAGAGAGTCTAGTACCACAAGTTCTAGACATTGTACATTGTAAATTTGGTTCTCCTCATTTGGGTGTAGACAAGACGTATGAAAACGTCAGGTCAAAGTTCTTTTGGAAAATATGTTTTCCGCAGTAGAAGCCTTTGTGAAGAAGTGTGCTATTTGCAATGCGAATAAGCCAGCGACGACAGTGTCGTGTCGTTTGGGTTCATATCCCATACCACATAGGCCGTTTCAGAGAGTGCATATGGATATTCTGGGTAACTTCTCAGAGTCCGCTTATGGTTATAGACATTTATTAGTAGTTGTTGATGAGTTGACTCGCTTTGTCGAGATTTTCCCACTGAAATACAAATCAGCTGAGGAAGTTGCTATAGCGTTTTTTAAGGGGATAATTTGTCGATATGGTGTTCCTGAATGTCTGATCACAGACAATGGTAGGGAGTTTATTAATAAGACTTTAGACGGTCTTGCTAATTTGTTGGGGATAAAGAAAGTATCTATAATCCCGTATAGACCTGAAGCAAATGGGTTGTGTGAGAGGGCGAATCGGAAAGTAATCGAAGCTTTGCATGACGGTGGGAGGTTCCGATACACATTGGGACAGATCTTTGGATGAAGTGCGATATAGTATCAATACTATGATGAATGACACAATTAAGATATCTCCAGCAGAAGCTTTGTATGGATACAAGTTGAAAGGACCTTTTGATTTGTTACCAGAGTGTGTTCAGGGTGATGTTACGGTCACTTCGTTGATAAATACAGCGAGAGAAAGATTTGCACGTATCAGTAAAGAACTTGAACTTAGTTCGCGTGCAATGGTAGAGAAAAGTAACGCGAAATCGAGGGGAGTAGTTTTTTCGATGGGTGATAGAGTGTTTGTTAAAGTGAATGTTCGGAATGATCTGAATTATAAGTTAAGTCCGAAGTTCCACGGACCTTTTGAGATTGTAGAGATCAAAAGAGGGAATAGATTTGTAGTTAAAGATGTAAACACTGGAGTGACGAAATTGACCCATATTTCGAAGTTAAAGAAAGTTGGGACGTAATGGAATGTTTGTATATATATGATATTTTTTTAAATTTTTTTGTCTCTTGTTCATTTTAGATGTTGAAGTTCTTAGTCATTTGTTTTCGAATGATTTTGGGAGTTGAGACATGGGCTAATTTCATACGAGATTTGACCCGTGTGTTAGTGGGTTGTTGTGTTATGATGTGTTTCATCATCTGACGCAATATGTGTGTTGTTTAGGATATTTTTTTTGGGGAGGTACTTAGTATATCGGACCGAACAAGTCTGATCTTTTTTTCGGAGTTGGGAGATCGTATTTGAGTGTTTGGATTTTTTTTCCAGTTTCTTTTTTTTTAAAATTAAGGGAGCTGTATTGTGAGTAATTGTAATTGTTATGATCATGGGAGCGATTGCCATTACGGCAATTGCTATTTTGTTGAGAGTTAGTCAGGTGTTGCGAAATATTTGCTAACCAGAGTAGAACTTTCATGTCTTTTACGAGATATGATACCTTTTAGTGTTTGGATAGAATTTTTTTTATGGGTGAGTTCCGTAGAGTTATTGTGCTTAATAGTGAGTTGACTGTGATTATTCTGAGATACAAACTTGGAATTAGTTCACATTGTGAGTGTTTACTTTTGCATTAGTGGTTTTGTTTGGTTCAGTAACATGAAACCTTTTTGTTATTAGACCTTTTTCGAGTGTTTTTGGGAGACTTAGTAGTGACATGGGATAGAGTAGAGACCATGTTCATTTTGGGAGATCAATATCAAGGTTCGGGAGTTGATTATAAGACGAGTTGTGCTTTAGTTAGAGAGAAGTGTGTGTGTGACAGTAGTATTTTCCAGTTGCGAGTTGTGTCTGTGGGTGGTTGTGAGTTATCATTGGTTCATAGACAGACTCCGACAGAATGTGACTTTAGACAGTTCCTGCGAGATTACCACATTGAGTCCACCAGTACTCTTCCTGCTGTGTTTTTGCAAGGAGTATGCAGTTACAATGATGTGCCAGAGCAACAAGTCGACGACATTCGTTCATCGAGGGTCCGAGCAGCTCGATTCATCCTGCAGAATCATGTCTACGGAATTTCTCGTACTTAGCCGTGCTGTATTCAACAGTTCCGAGAAGATAATTATCGTCATACGCATAACGAGCATTTGCAGTGGAGGTACCTACAACCAAGGTGCCAATGACGGTTCCACCGTTGGAAGACATTGACGATTCCGTGATGTTCCAGTATCAGGAATATATTATGCCGACAATTTTAATTGTCTTAATAGCTATTTTACTGATAATTCTTGTTGTGGGAGTAGTAAAGCTTATTCGTGTTTGTAAGATTACATGTAAAGGCTCTAAGAACTCAACCCCAGTGACTTTGGAAGTGCGTCATGAGAGCAGTCCTTAAAGCTGCAGTGCAGTAGACATTGCTAATTGAGCATAGCTCTATTTTGTTATGTTTTATACATATGCTTTTGTTTTAGTTTGCCGTTAAGGAGAGCGAGACGCTCTTATGTGGTGGTGTGAGCTCTATTTCAGAAAATATGGCTGCTACAAGTTTTAAAGGACACATATATGCATTTCATAGCTTCAATGCTTTAAGATGTGATGAAAGAATTTATGGAGTCAGATGGAAGTAGGTCGAGAGACTCGAGGTAAAATCTTTGTGTTCAACAAATAGTTTGATTCCTCAGCAATGTTGCCGGTCAGGTGATCTTCCGAAGTGTTATGTATATTCGTGAGTACGTGCGTTAATTTGATCTAGATTACGCCAAAATCTGCCCTAAAAGTGAGTTTGATCGTTCATTAACGTGATAGAACTGCAGTTGTCTAGACGTAGCTTTGGAGAGGATCCAGGCTTTAAATTGGCAGATAAGGTAGAGTTTGAAATCTCTGTTTTTATGGGAGAAAATTGAACTTGTGATTTTTACTATGATTTTCTAATCATTATGAACTTTTGAACTGGTGTGGGAGATTTAATATGAATATTCATACATCTTTTATATTATTATTTTGTCATGTTACGTTTGCCATATCTTGGCTATGCATTTTACACTTTCCATTATTGTGTTTTGCATTTCATATATTTTTGGGAGTTTTCTATCATGTTTAATTCTTCCGACAGATGTCTGTGGACAGATGTCGGTGGACAGTGTGGACTGGTTCGAATAACATGTGGTAGACTGTTTTTTGACATGACTAGTTGTTGATTTGGGAGTATGTGAGTTTGGATATTTTCAGGCTATTAGCCATAGTGAGACTTCTTTAATCAGAAGTGTTTTGCAGTTCAGAGTTTAGTTATCTAACTCGATAATTCATTTATTATGCATTTTAATCTTTGCTTTGTTTTATTCGTTTCTTGTTGGGTTATTTGAATAATAAACCTATTTTTGTAGAAACTATTGCGTTTCTTTAAATGGTCCATTTAATTGATTTGGTGAGAATGAGTGAGATTCGGGTGGGTGAACTTCGGAAAACGATGAGAGAGAGAGAGAGAGGCGATACACGGAGAGAGAGAGAGAGAGAGAGAGAGAGAGAGAGAGAGAGAGAGAGAGAGAGAGAGAGAGAGAGAGAAAGAGAGAGAAAATAGATGAAAAAATAGATTAAGTGTTATCGTGAGCGAACGTTCATACGCCTCCGTTTCATGAATAAAGATCGTTGAGCACGTTACGTACACCTTCAAAAGGTGTTAATTCTGTCCTCGTTACATATATATATATACTTAATACATACACACACACACACACACACACACACACACACACATATATATATATATATATATATATATATATATATATATATATATATGTATATATATATATAAAGGGTGTCCATTAAATACATTACAAAAGCAAATTAATAGACAAATATGTGAAAATTATTAGAAAATGAGGAGTAGATATTGAAGTGTTTTGCCCGATGTAATACATCTATTGTAAAAAGCGCAGCAAGACGGTACTCGATCTCTTGCCATGTTTGCTGTAGCATAGCCTCATCAATGGTGGCAATGGCATCAGTGATCGTTTGCCTGAGATCAGTAATGTCCCATATCTTTGTTCGATACATGATATCTTTAACATAACCTCATAGAAAGAAGTCAAGAGGAGTGATATCTAGTGAATGAGATGGCCAGGAATTGGGCCATCCCTTCTAATCCACCCGCCTGGAAATGTTTCATTTAGGAACCCACGAACATGCAGTCCCCAATGTGGTGGTGCACCATCTGGCTGGAAAATGATGGTTGGCTGAAGGTCATCTAGTTATGGTGCCACAAATTCAGTCAAAAGGTCAAGGTAAACATTTGCAGTAATTGATGTCTCATTGAAGAAAAATGGACCAATGGTTCAACTGCACATGATCCAACACCACACATTCACCTTTGGACTATCTCGGTCAAGTTCCCTAGTCACATGGGGATGTTCTGATCCCCATATTCTCACGTCGTGTGTGTTCATTTTTCCCTGAAACATGAAAGGTTGCCTCATCGCTAAAACAATTGTATATATAAAATATGCAAAGCTCTCAGGAAAAATTACACAAAAGGCACAAGTCCCTGTCAGCTTTTTTTCTTGTTTAAACATCTCCAAGAGAAGTGATACATGGTGGTAGATATAGAACCTCGATAATTTGTGGAAATGAAAAAGAAATCATATCATTATAAAATATGTATAAGATATGCACAGAATTATAGTGCAATTTTCATTCATGCTTAGTTAACGGTAATCAAGCTATCAGTTGGACATCATTCATTTTATTAATATATTGGAAAGAAAATGTTATGGAATTCAGTTTTATAGAAGAGAGCTTTGTTTAGAATATGATTATCAGTTTGGGAATGTATAATCCTGACCCCTTTATTTCCAAAGAAATATAGGAAATATATAGATTTGAAGAAGTTTAGTTAGCCTGGTCCTAATGACAACGAAACGACATGCCTGTCTGACAGACAGTGAACAGGGGTGAGTCCAGCTGTATGTAAAATCGCGGTTTGTTTACAGTGCTCTCACCCTCGGTCAAAGATGAGGAGAGGATTCTTCCTCTTCTTTAAGCTATCAAAATTTTCAAATGGCTGTAACTTAATATAGATAATGTCAGTTTCTTCCAGTCTATATAATCTATTTGAAGATGTCAAATAAGGCAAAACCTGTTTTTTTTTTATTCTCCTGTGGCACTTTGCATTTAAACAGCGAATTCCTGTGATTTCAGCCTCTATTAATATATATGATTACTTAATATCTCTTAATATCGTATTCATTTATACTTGGGAATAACTTACGCCTAAGGGAAATTACAATTGGTAGGTGGATTTTCCTGGCCGGGCCAGATGCACTTATCAATTAAAATACATCTTGGGTATAAGATATTAATAAGCATAAGTGTGTTCGTTTTTTGTCTTTAAGTGAGATATACATATGTATGTATGTATGTATGTATGTATGTATGTATATATACTGTATATACATATGTATGTATATTTACATACATACATACACAAACATATATCTATCTATCTACCTATCTATCTATCCTATCTATATATATATAATATATATATATATATATATATATATATATATATATATATATATATATATATATATGGATATATATTATATATATATATATATATAATCTATTCAAACATTGAATATATATATATATATATATATATATATATATATATATATATATATATATATATATATATATATATATATATATATATATATATATGAGTTCCGATCAAAATCCCGAAGCTTAAAATCCCGAATGTAAAAATCCCTAAACTTAAAATCCCGAATGAATTAAAATCCTGAATTATCAAAATCCCGAATCTTAAAATCCCGAATTATCATAATCCCAGTAAATTATCCATCTGTCTTAACCATCTCTCTCTCCCTCTCTTGCACGAGCTTGGGGCAATTACCATTTTAGGCTTCTTGTAACGATGTCTTTTAGTTTAGTCTGTTCCTGTGTTATCATAAAGTCACTTCTCCATTGTGGTCTACAAAATACTAAAAGCGTAAAGCCCATAACAACAATGGAAGAGATCTGTGAAATTGTTCCTTCGCAAAAAGGTTTTAATAAGTTAAATGCACATGGCTATTTGATGGTGAAAGAGAAAAGTTTAAACAATAGATACTACTGGTGTTGTGAAAGTAGGAAACTGCTTAATTGCAAAGGACGAGCAATAACCATATTTTCAAATGGACAACATATTCTTAAAAAAACTGTAGACCACAACCATTCACCCAATGCAAGTGCAGCCAACGTTTCGAAGATCATAGGTGAAGTAAAAAACCAAGCTAAAAACACAAAAGATGCCCCATGTCAGATTATACAATCGTGTACAACCACTGCTAACCCGGAAATTGTTCCATGTTTGCCATCAAAAAATGCACTTCGTCAAAAGATTAAAAGAATTCGGCAAGCTCATCATCTTCCAGAACCAAAGACTATTATTGATATAGAAGTTCCTCTGGTGCTGCAAAAAACATTAAATGCTGAATTGTTTTTAGTGAAGGATTCGACTCTAGAAGGAGAGAGACTTCTAATGTTTACCACTAAAGCTAGTGTAGAGAAACTAGCACATGCTTCAATGTGGATCATGGACGGAACCTTCAAAACTATCCCCACAATTTTTTATCAACTTTACACAATTCATGCCCCTGTTTGCTCAGATACCTCTAGAACATATCCGCTAGTATATATTCTAATGACAGGAAAAAGTGAGTCACTTTATAAACGGTTATTTGAAGATTTGGTAGACTTTGCAGACGAGAATGGATTGTGTTTAAACCCTCGAAACATATTGACAGATCAAGAGTTAAGTGTAATCAAAGCCACAAAAAGTGAATTTGAAGCGGTTACCAATAAAGTTTGTTTTTTCCACTTTGGCCAGTGCATTTGGCGCAGACTTCAGTCAAGTGGATTGGCTATACGATATGGTAACGACGAAAATTTCAGTCTAAAACTACGTCATTTGTTTGCATTAGCATTCCTTCCATCTGCTGAAATACCAGGAGCTTTCGATGAACTGAAACTGCATCTGCCTGATGAAGCTCATGAAGTTGTCGATTGGTTTGAAACTAATTATGTGCATGGCAGAATAAGAAAATATCTGCGCAACGGTGTAGCTGTTCGATCGCCTCCATTGTTTCCACCAAATTTGTGGTCTCTGTATGAATGCTTCCAAAGTGGATTTCCTCGTACCCAGAACAATGTCGAAGCATGGCACAGGCGATGGGAAAATTTAGTAGGCAATGTGCATGTCGGTGTTTATCGCATAATTGGTGAGTTTCAAAAAGAGCAGCAGCACGTAATGAATGAATGTGAACGCATTCTGCGAGGCGAGTCTTGTCCAAAATGAAAAAAATGTGTTATCCGTCGTGAAGAAAGGATACAAAATATAGTTAACGATCGTGAAAACCGACCAGATCTTATGAACTATCTTCGGGCTCTTGCTCATAATCTTTCATTTTAAAATATTTCCATATTCTAGTTTTAAATGTTTTAATGTATTCTCAATTATTCAAATACTGTTTTGTAAAGGTGTTGAAAAAAAGGTATTTCTTCTTTTTCTTTTTTGTTTTAAGTTTCCCCACAAAGTTAATCCTTTAATGATGTCGGACAAATCCCTGGTTTCCTTGCATATGGGACAATTACTGGTAATTTCAGACAAACGAATATATGAAAAGAGAGAGAGAGAGAGAGCTGGCAATGGCCTAAACAAAAAAAAAAAAAATAAAATAAAGCCATATTCAGTAAAATACTGAACAAGAAGATAGAACGAATAACAAATACTAAGTAAAATTTGAACAGGGTGTGTAAGGGGTATGAATTGAAATTATAAAATATACTGTAAATCACCTAATTAGATAGGGAATTACACAAAAAAGAGAGAGAAAAAAAAGCGAGAAAAGAAAAGAGAGAAAAAAACTTAAGGAATAGAGAGAATGGCTATAGTTTTCAGGATTCTGATCTTTCGGGAATCTAAATTTCAGGATTCTGATAATTCAGGATTTTAAGTTTCAGGATTTTGACATTCAGGATTTTAAGATTCGGGATTATGACCAAACTCATATATATATCATATATATATATATATATATATAGATCTTTATATAATAGGCATATATATATATATATTTCTGACTCACTCAGGATCAGGATTCTGATAATTCAGGATTTTAAGTTTATTTTGACATTCCAGGATTTTAAGATTTGGGATTTGACCAAACCCTGACATATATATATATATACATATATATATATATATATATATATATATATATAATATATATATATATATATATATATATATATATATATATATATATATATATATATATATATATATATATTTCTGACTCACATCAGGATCAACCCAGATCTTTCAATTGAAAGGCAAGGGCACTCTCCACTAGGCTTGTGAGTCAGAAATTTATTTCTGCTCCACACGTGATTGTGTGTTGATTATTTTATATATATATATATATATATATGTTACAGTCAACATGCGTAATCAGTCATTACGATGTAATGACTGAAATTTCAGTCATCATGAGCGTAATGCCCAGGACATTTGATCCCCCAGGGCTAGTACTAAACACGGCAAAACAGTGAGTCACCTACACTGTTTCGCCGGGTTTAGTACTAGTCCCTGAGGGGTCAAATGTATTTCATAAATGTTTAGTACTAGCTCCTGGGGGGATCAAATGTCCCTAAGTGCATTACTCGTGATGACTGAAATTTCAGTCATTACGCGTAATGACTGATTACGCATGTTGACTGTAACATAACACACACACACACACACACACACACACACATATATATATATAATATATATAATATATATACTCGTATATATATATATATATATATATATATATATATATGTATATATATATATATATATATATATATATATATATATATATATATATATATATATATATATATATATATATATATATATATATATATATCAAAAGTGCACTTCACCTCATTATAGATTAGTATATGGGGAAAATCAGTTTAGGCCACAGTTAAAATAACCAAAGGTGGATTGTATTTGTAAACAAGAAAACGAATGCTCTGCGTTCCTAATCCTTTTCCAACTTTTGTCGCTTACCATTCTGTCATAGAACGTCGAGCTACGACGCAAAAATGGTTCTGGTTCCAAGAATTGGCGGAAAAAGGGGAAACCAATATGCGATAACCTGTAGACGGTGGAATGTGCCGGTGGCACCCTGCAAAAATTCGTCTGTCATTCCTTGAGTTTCTAACGGACAGTTACTGTCAGATACACGAGTCTTTTATCCGTTCGATTTGCGCACTTCGCTGTGACGGGAATGGAATATGTTCCATTTTAATGTATTTTGATATAAAGCTAATGCATAAGAAAATAAATATTTTGTAATAACCAAAATTCTGATTTATTCGAAACGGACAATGACTTTTGTACGACAAAAGACTGAATTTTGAACAAACATTACATTGTATACAGGATTTATGATAATTATACCATGTCATTCACTTTTGAGTTTTTTCATATAAAAAGTCAGCCTAGGCTAATTTTGGTGTTACGACAAAATGTACAAATAAATATCGATCTTAGTTGTCCTATCTATGTCATACTACAAACGAAGGAAAATACAGGCTATGTTCTCAGTTACAGCTACACACACACACACACACATATATACATATATGTATTATATATCAATATATATCAATATATATATATATATATATATATATATATATATATATATATATATATATATATATATATATATATATGTATGTATATATCAATATATGTATATATATATATATATATATATATATATATATATATATATGTATTATATATCAATATATATATATATATATATATATATATATATATATATTTCCATATATATATATATAATATATATATATATAATAAAGAAAGGTTGGTATGTTTGTCTGCTATAGAAATCCAAACCGCTTGACAGACCCATACAAAATTTTGCACCTGGTCCCTATGTCACCCCAGAAAGATTATAACTCAAAATCAAACCCCCACCCTGTGATAGACATAGAAACGCAGACAAAACAAATGAAATTTTCGTCTTTACTGGTGCTGTTTACCTTTTCTTCAGTAACTTTATGGGAGTCACCAGTAGCTTGAGTGGAAAACCACCACCTTTTCTATTGGCGACGTCATTAAACTCCTCCCACTGCAAACTCTATAATCAGTTTAGTACATCCAAAAAATTAAACACATGTGTTTGATTGTATTAGAATTATTTTCATTCAGTCATAAAGCAATGTAATTCAAAATATTACTTCTACCACCACACCTGTCAGTCCTTACAATCCACTTAACTTACAATCCTCGCCACGGAAAAAAAGTATTAACAGACCAAATGCTTCTGTTTCAGACCTATCCCTTATTAAAAAAATTACTTGTACCGAAATTACCAAATTTTGTTCAGTGTTCATCTTAAGCCAAATGTATCTTAATCACACCCTGCCAATAAAATACAAATTCTTAAGCAACCCGTGGTATTACCATCATTATATCTAAGTACTTAATCCACAAAAAATAACTTCGCAGTTACAGGCACAACTCTGGAGATCAAGAACTAATTCATCGCCGAGACGAAACAAATCCATCACCATCCATGCATGCATATTAGAAGATCAAATGCCTCTGTGACAGACCTACCCACCCTCATTAAAAAATACTCACGACGAATCGTTAGTTTCTTCTTCGTTTTTACCTTTGGAATTTGTTATAGCAGAATATAGATCATTACATTTAGAAATTTTTTAGAAAGGCATTTGCAGAATCTACGTTTATGGAGGGTAAACTATTATATATGATGCAAAGAGGGATTAAATTACGAAACGGTAACTGCTGCGCTCTGAGGAAGGTCGGTACGGTCTTCTATGGTGGGTGTGGGGTAAAGAATATTTGCCACCGCAAGTCAGTCATTCTCTCTATCTCTCTTTTTCTCAATTTTACTCAGACAAGTGCCCAGATATATAATATATATATATATATATATATATATATATATATATATATATATATATATATATATATATATATATATATATATATATATATATATACTCTGAGGAATGTCAGTACGGTCTTCTATGGTGGGTGTGGGGTAAAGAATATTTGTCACTGCAAGTCAGTTATTCTCTCTATCTCTCTTTTCTCGTTTATACCCAAGTGGACCGAAGCTGAACCGGAAGTATGGCTCGACAGAGCCGAGAGGTCCTGGAATGTTGCACCCTCTTTCCCGCCAAATTCTCCCTAGTACTAACTAAATTCCTCGGCAGGAAGGCACTGATTGCCTACAACGCCCTACCTGCGGCAGACTTAGGAGACTGGGATGTCGTGCACCAAACCATTACCAAGGCGTACGAGATAACTTGGGCAGATTGGGCCTACCAGTTGGAGCGCGCCCATGCGAAGTGGTTAGAGTCCGTGGGAGTCAAGACCCTTGCAGACTCCATAGAGCATAAAGAGGAGAAGGAGCCTACGACATTGCCGACTCCTGGGATACCCATCACCCCCAGGAATGCTCCCTGCGGCACAGAATTTATCCACCTGCCTGCACTTCGGGTCCCCATCCGCTGAAGAATGGGCAATCACAGAAACCTGTTGTATGCAGGTTCTGTAGGAAGATCGGGCATTCCACAGAGCAATGACGAAATAAAACAGCAGTGCCTCTTTCTCCCGGAAAACCACCCAATAACTCGCCTGCGCCCTCCACAGGGGCAGTGTGAAGAGATGTCAGCCAAACCTTTTGCACAGCATGCAAGGTTTATGGCCACTCTCCCTCATATGGGCAAAATGCCCTAGAAATAATACGTCCAGTACTCCTGCCATTGCCCTGGCAGTTACGAATCCTGAGTCCTTATGCCCTCCAACCGAGGGTCCCATATATGTGGCACCTCCTCGAGGTAGCTATCCAGCATGGCAGGTCAAAGCATTTGATGACTCTAGTGTGCAAATTTCCCTAAGGAAAGACAAAGTTCCCTATGGAGCTATCATTAACCGACACAAACTCATCACAATTGAGGGTGTCAATGAATTTAAAATCATACTCCCTACTGTTCAATTGAGAGTCACAAGACCTCATAAATCCAAAATTTGCAACCTTGCAGTAGCAAGCTATCTTCCTGGAGGTTATGACATCCTCCTGGGACAGGACTTCCAGTCCCCATTTAAGTTACCGCAATCACTGCCAGTGCCAGGGCCCCAATCAGATCTCCCTCCAGGAGATTCCAAAATCGATTCCAAATCTCTGCCAGTGCCACTTGCATGCACTGAGCCATGCCAAGCTCCGTCCATCCCAAACAATGAGCAAATTCCAAAGCAAATAATAGTGCCTGTCCCTGCCTTAGTGCCAGCGCCAGAGCACGCCCCCGATCTCGATTCAAGAGACCCCAATAAGGACTCCCTCTCTTCTCCCAGCCTGGCTCCGCTACCAGTGCCAGTAAGGGAGATGGATCCTGCCGACTACAGCGAAGCTCACCTAAAGGTGCAGCCTTGTATCCCATGCCTGAGCCGGTCATTCTTACCTGGGAGTTCCTCACGCCTCCCCCCCCCCCCAACCGCTTCCTCTCTGTCTCAGTCCTCCACAGACACAGCAGTGAGTAAGGATTCTGCCATGTTTCAAATAGCCGATGAACTCAAGGAACTGCGATGGATTGTGATAGAACAAAGAAGGCCCCTGCACCGGCCGTCAAGGAAGCCGACACAGTTGGCACTCCAATACCCTCCCCTGGCTCGGTTACACCGACTCCCCGGCCAAGAAAAAACCATCAAAGTAAGAAGGGTCCGTGGAGGGAATACCACGGGCATTGATAATTCCAGGTAGCTTCAAGAGAGCTCCCAAGCTCTCCTGGCACCCGTGCCAACCTGGCACAGTGCCATCCCTTTATCCTACAAAGACTTTGGCACCTCTATCCAGAAGAGGATGTCAGGGTCCTTCACTATTCTATTTTCTTATAACTATGTCCTTTATTCTTCCTCAAATATTTCCCTTCCTTACTTTTGATTATTAATCACATTTATTTTATGCCTTACCCAGGGCCTCATTTTACCTTGATCATTTCTGCCCATGCAGAGTGCCATTGACAGATATTCCAACACTATAAGCCCTACGACTCCCCCTTCATGCCTACCACAGCATGATGCATTTAAAAATACGATATGCCATTGCCATTAGTGATTATTACGTAAGTGCCAACTTGGAACAGTGCCATTATTGCAGATTCAGGCAAAATGATCCTGCCAGAGGGGTCGCGCCCTCTGGTTACCTTTGTGGCCATCGTGGGCCAAGAATGATCCTAGCTGTTTACCATAGGCTAAGGAATATAATTTTAGCATACTTGATCAACATCTGGTTACAACAATTAATACTTAATTTGTGTCTGCCATTTATTCTTTTGTTATTCTCTTGTAATGAATAGTGAGTTCCAGACTCACCAACTGTGTAAATTACACACAAATGTTATACAGTACCTCATGCACGTAGACGAGTGGTACAAGGCACCTATAAAGTCAGTGCCATCTTTGTAATACAAGGGGCGTGGCCCGCTACCCAGAAAGCAGAGGCACGTCCCCTTGCCTTCTTGTAATATCGGGAACTTCATTCCAACCGCCCCCTCTTCCCTTTGCTTGCTTATCCTAAAAGCCTAATGTAAAGTCCCCATCATAGAGTAAAAATGGCGAACTCTTGAAATGATTAAATAAGCCTTAAGCTAAAATAATTTTACCTCCCCTTGATCATGCCCTTTCAGGTGCTTATTATAAGTGTTATAAGAGTGCCATGAGATTCAGTGCCAAGTCTGGCACGGGTCTACCAAATGACGTAAATCATGATGTCAATAAAACCCAAGTGTATTTCGTCATTTCAACGCCGCTTAAAAGGCAAACTAACTGCATGCATTTAGGGTATATCTAGAATTAAGTAACCTTGTATTCTAATTCTTTAACATCAACCTTTCTTTTCATTTGTTTACAACAGCCTCATATACCGTGGCCTTATAATCCTAAGTAATTCACATTGATCGATTAACTTTGTAAATTTATCACTTTGTAGCCAAATCCACAGTAATTACTCTTTTGCAAGTGTTGAGAATTACCTTATGTCCTGTTCCACAATGTACTCAGCGGTTAGAGTAATTTGTTCCAGTATGTCATTAACAGTAATGCCGCAGAGCTTCATAAATACTTTCAAAGTAAAGCTCACTGCAAGGCAGCATGTAGAGTAACGTAAAGCATTTTTCGCTCATTTCTTGCTTAAATCGACATTTGCACCCGAATGAAGGTGCGCATGTCATCTTGTGTGGGGAGCTATTATAATTAACAAGAATTCACTAGCAAATTGCTCCCTTTCATTTCCTGTCTGCTGATCTATCGATAGACATATCTGTCTGTCGACAGGCGTGCCTACCTATCTATCAGCCTGGGCTGGACAATTGGGTAGCATGGTCAGGAGGCAAGAGATTAAGTAGATTGTGGGCCACTCCTGTTAAGTAGCTAATTCCTTCTTCGAGGCAAAAGTGAATCTATGTGGGTGACTCTTTCCAGGCAACGACCCCCCCCCCACAAGATACCACTAGCCATGGGCACAGCTGAAATGACTCAACTCCCTGTTGAAGAACTGGCCCCCTGCCCCCGGCAGATGGCATAAAAGGACAGACGAACAAGGGCCTGTTCTCAGAAACTTGCGGGACGTTATGGCGTGAGACACGGCGAACACACTCACCACCCCCACACGGAGGACCATGCCCCTTGCAGAACAACGCCCTTAGCTCATCCCTTCTCCATCTAACCAAGTGGTCCCTCAAAGTATACTTTTACCCTTGTGCATTACCACCCCCAATCGCGTGTTACCTTCGCTGCTGGCCCGATCCTACCACGAGGGCCACCCACTCCATTGCCTGGTGCTTTGTGAAGTCACCCACGTGTTGCCCGTGCCATCGGCGCCCTTACATCCTACCATGTGGAAGATCAACGCCTTCGCCCTTGTGAATCGGGAGTCACCCACATGCCACCTTCTTCGCTGGAATCACTTCTCTCCTACAGTAAAGTGCTCTGTAAAGACGTCCTTCAGTCACGCTATGCCCTCGTTGAATTTACTTAATTTGAGTGCCAGTAATCACAGAATCTTTTGTTAATTACCCCCGTGCTATTTGAGTGTCTGCTCTCAGTGCTAATCCATTATTAACTCGTTGAGGCCCCACTGACACCCTCAGTGCAGCTTCAAATTCATTATCCTTTTGTCTATTTCAATTACTGGTGTATAATCTGTGTATCTCTCATTTCAGAGGGACCCTATATCATGGAATCTTCTCGCACTGTGCTTGGAATCCCTGTAAAGTCCACGCTAAGCGGGTCTTCTATGATGGCGACCCATTTTCTATGCCACTCCTATGATAACGGGTCACATAGGATCAGCCATACTCAATCATTCAAACTTATCTATGTAAATGCATACCTGTTGCTAACTTATTTTGCATATGTTTCTTTTGCGCACGTGTCAGAATGTTGTCAATTTGATCATTGTCTATTTTTGCAACTCAGAGTGTATTTATTCATTGTATTTATTGTCAAGAGTAATTGACCTCAGGTCACCCTGGTTCTCATTGTATTCCTCGGCGCGATGTCAGTCCGTCACTATATAAACCGCCTGTGTCCTCAATAAACCAGCAGTAACTTTTCTCCTGCTGATTCTTTAGCACCCCTTAAAGTGGTGACCCCGGAGTGGTTCCCAGAGCCATTAGCGGACTCACACGGCGACTTAGTCTTGGCTCCAGGAACTACCCACGCCCCTAGCGGACTAATTACGGCGCTGTAACCAGCATTTGGGCGTGCTGACTCTCGTCGGCAAATCACAAGCGTCATTCACGGACTCACATGGCGCACTCCCAAGTGTGTATTGATGTGAGTATTTCACTCCAATTAAGAGGGCTAGAGTGAGCATGGACACGGACATTCCCTCCCACGTTCAGTTAACCGTGAACCTCGCGGACTCAGACGTTTACCTCCCGCTCACATCACCAGCGCCAAAATTCACGCGCTCCTCCACAACGCTACCCGCGCCCCCCACGCTGCCCTGCCAAACTCCTCCCGTGGGTGTCCGCCACACGCCCCCTCACCTTATGCCACCTAAAAACATCCCTCATCGAGACCTGCTCCTGCTTGTCACCAACCCACAGCATGACCAGAGCATCATGGAGTCATGGGGTGTGATCCAGGACCTCCTCACCCTCCCTGGCACCAACAGCAGCGGCAAGCAGTCCGAAATCAGCCTGTCGAGGAAGATCCTCCTCCGTCAGCTCCTCCCGGAGGTCTGAACTCAGGTCCTCGAGCCCTACACCATGCCGCTTGAGGACTTGATTAGAACTGTGCAGCAGCTGACCGATCCCGCAAGGGCAGCGAAGCGGGCATCAGCGCCCACACACCCCATCAGTTCCATTCAGCAGGAGGAGGGCGCAGAGGAGCAGATAAGTGTTGTCACCAAAAGGCGGCCAGCATATCATCACAAGAGGAACCCACTGGGCCCTTGCTACTACCACCAGCGGTACGGCAAGGACGCCTGGAACTGCCAACCCCCTTGCTCATTCGCCCATCCAAAAAACGGGGTAAGGCAGCGGCCAACAGAACAGGCCACCACGGCAGCAGAAGAACCCAGGAGCCCAAAACCATTAGGCTTCTACGTCCGCGACACCATCTCCAGCAGGATGATGTTGGTCGACACCGGGGCCATTCGATCAATATTTCCACCATCCAGGGAGGACCGCAAGTGCCCGCCGGACCCGGCTGCCATCCTGACAGCCGCCAGTGGGTCCCCCATCCTCTCCTGCGGCACCAGGCTCCTGTCGATCTCCATCCTTGGCCGGAGATACATGTGGAACTTCGTCGTCACGGACGTAAGGACCCCGTTCCTGGGCGCGGATTTCCTCGCCCACTTCGGGCTGGCAGTCGACGTTGGTCGCAAGCGTCTCCTCGACACCAACTCCTGCCAGTCCCTCCCACTGGCACCGGGACTCAGCGTGCCTACCATCTGCTCCATCGCCCCCACCAGTACGCCCAGCTGCTGAAGGAGTTCCCTGACGTATTCAAACCCGAGCTCCGTCAGGTACCTGGGGTCCCAGCAAAACATGGCATCTACCATCACATAAAGACGAAGGGTCCCCCTGAACATGCAAGGTTCCGGAGGCTTCCCCTCGGCACCTTCAGGAGGCCAAGGACGCCTTCACTGAGATGGAGTGGATGGGCATATGCAAGAAGGCCTCCAGCCCATGGGCCTCTCCCCTCCACATGGTGCAGAAACCGGATGGCTCCTGGAGACCCTGCGGCGACTACAGGCGGCTCAACCTCGCAAATGAACCTGACCATTACCCCCTGCTGAACATGCAGGATCTCACGGTCTCCTTCCACGTGGCCAAGATATTCTCTAAATTGGATCTTTTAAAATCTTACTTTTAGGTACCAGTTGCTCCGGAGGATGTCCCGAAAACAGCCATCATCACGCCCTTCAGGTCCTACGTCTTCACCTCCTCCACCTTTGGCCTGAGGAACGTGGGGGCGACTTTCCAAAGGCTGATGGACAGCATCCTAGGGAACCTGAAGTTCTGCGTCTGCTACGTGAATGTTATCCTTATATTTTCCAGGTCCCACAAAGAGCACCAGAGGCCCATCTGGGCGGTCCTGCAGCGCCTGCAGGAGAATGGCCTCATCGTCAGATTTGACAAATGCACCTTCGGCGTTGAGAAAGCTGACCTCCTAGGCCACGAGATATCCCCGGATGGCATCGCCCGCTCTCATCAAAGGTCGCAGCCGTCACCAGGTTCCCTACCCCTACCTCCGTCAAGGCCATCCAGAAGTTCCTTGGGATCGTAAATTACTACAGGAGGTTCATCCCCAGGATCACACACACCATGGCCCCCCTGACGGAGATCCTGAAGGGCCAACCAAAATCCTTAGTGTGGGGACCCAGCCAGCAGCGGGCCTTCTCCCTGACGAAGGCCGCCCTCACTGAGGCAACTGCCTTGGACCACCATGACCCCAGCGCTCCTCTCCAACTGACGATGGATGCCAGCAGCGTTGCCTGTGGAGCCATCCTGGAGCAGATCGTCGACAGCACCCCCCCATCGCCTTCTTCAGCAAAAAGTTCAACCCCGCGGAGGCCTGCTACAGCACCTTCAACAGGGAACTCTGCACAGTGTACCGGGCGGTCCGGCACTTCAAGTTCCTCCTGGAGGGTACGCCCTTCACAATCTACACGGACCACCAGCCACTGGTCCACGCCTTCACTAAGCAGGGGGACGCATGGTCTTCCAGGCAGCAGCAGCACTCGCGTGGCCTTTGCGGATTTCACCTGCTCAATCAAGTACCTCCCCGGCAGGAAGAACCCTGTAGCAGACGCCCTCTCCAGAATCGAGCTCAATGCTGTGCAGCTCGGGATCAACTACGGGGACCTCGCCCGGGAACAGGCCACCGACCCGGAGACTCCAGCTTACCGCACCGCCATCACTTCCCTAAAGTGGAGGGACGTGGCCCTCGGCCCCGGGGGACCAAAACTCCTTTGCGAAGTCAGCACCGGCCAGCCCCAGCCCCCTGGTGCCCGCCTCCCGCCGCTGCCAGGTATTCGACGTCTTCCATGGGCTGTCCCACCCCTCCGGCTGACAGAGAAGTTCGTCTGGCATGGGATGCGGAAGGACGCAAGGACTTGGGCGAGACAGTGTCTTCGGTGCCAAACCAGCAAGATAGGACGTCACACCGAGTCTGGGGTAGGCGAGTTTCCACAGCCAGGGAGGCGCTTTTGGTCACAAACACATTGAC
The DNA here is from genome assembly GCF_040412425.1 of Macrobrachium rosenbergii. Lineage (NCBI taxonomy): Eukaryota > Metazoa > Arthropoda > Malacostraca > Decapoda > Palaemonidae > Macrobrachium > Macrobrachium rosenbergii. The sequence continues at coordinate 40,363,118 of NC_089784.1, forward strand.
GTCGTCAGCCCTCTTCCCCCGTCAGACGGGGCCAGATATCTTCTGACGATCATCGACCGCTCAACCAGGTGGCCTGAAGCGTCACCCATGCAGGAAGCCACCGCCAGTGCGTGCGCCGAGGCCCTCCTCTCTAGCTGGATCAGCCGGTTCGGCGTCCCAGACCACATAACCACTGACAGGGGACCCGCCTTCCTGTCCGAGTTGTGGTCCGCCCTGGCATGCCTGCTGGGGACAACTCACCACACCACCACCGCTACAATCCCGCAGCCAACGGCTTGGTTGAGAGGTTCCACAGGTCCCTGAAAGCGTCCCACATGGCCCGCTGCACCGCTGAAGATTGGAAATACCAGCTGCCGTGGGTCCTCCTCAGGCTGAGAACCGCCCCCAGAGCCAATGGCGACCCGTCCGCAGCAGAGAAAATCTACGGGGAGCCCCTCGTAGTCCCCGGCAAACTAATCACGGAAGATCGGCACAACCCATCAGTCCAGAGGCCTCGCGACATAGTCGGCAAGTTCGCCCCCTGTAAGCGGACGTACACCGACAGGTCAGTCGTTTTCACGCCTCCCGGATTGTCTTCCACCACTCACATCTTCGTCAGAGATGACGAAGTCCGTCCCCCGCTAACCAGGCCCTACAGGGGGCCCTTCCAAGTGCTGGAGAGGAACAACAAGGCTTTCCGCCTAGCCCTTCACGGAAAGGACGACTGGGTGTCAATCGACTGCATCAAGCCCACCCTCCTGGAGGAGGAAGCAGACGTCACCGCACCGTACCCTCCACCAGAACAGTCGCCTCTGCAGCCAAGCCACCACAGGAGGAGGTCACGGGGCCGCCCCCGGAAACATCCCCCCACATCTGCAGCAAGCCGCTCCCACGCACAACGCAACACCCAGCTCACTTCGCGTAGACGCGGCAGTCTTCAACACCCCAGCAGATACATGGATTAATCAGATGTTACCCATGTCTTGGGGGGGAGGAGTATTTGTAAAGTCCCTGCTAAGCAGGTCTTCTATGATGGCGACCCGTTTTCTATGCCGCTCTTATGATAACGGGTCATGCAGGATCAGGATCATTACAACTTATCTATGTAAATGTATACCTGTTACTAACTTATTTTGCATATGTTTCTTTTGCTCCTGTGTCAGAATGTTGTCAATTTGATCATTGTCTATTTTTGCAACTCAGAGAGTATGTATTCATTGTATTTATTGTCAAGAGTAATTGACCTCAGGTCACCCTGGTTCTCATTGTATTCCTCGGCGCGATGTCAGTCCGCCGCTATATAAACCGCCTGTGTCCTCAATAAACCAGCAGTAACTTTTCTCCTGCTCATTCTTTAGCACATCTTAAATCCCCAGTTTCATTCATCCCGTAGGAATCCCCTTCAGGATCAACAATTTAATCGCATTTCTCCTTCCCGTACTATGTCTTTATGTAAATATACTCCTTTTAGTTTACTCACGTGTTTATGTAATATTTCCTTTCAGAAGTAAGAGCCTTATGCTCTTATGAAATTCCCCCTTTTCTCTTGTTTCACGTTTCACTGGACACACAAGGTCAGAATCACAAGGATAATATATCTGTAAATGTTGCTACCTGTCCCATAGAAGCTATCTCAAAACCAGATTGTCCAGTACAAACATAAATATATATGTAATTCTAATATAATAATGCCCTCTTAACTTCTCGAATTCTTCGAGCTTTTTTTGGATATGCTTGTAACTACAAAGCCGAAAATATCAGACGGAAGAAATTGAAGAGCCTGTGAATGGCGGTCGAGAATCGAACCAGTTACCATATTCACAGGAGGTCACGTTGCCGACCTGGCTACTGAGAAGGATAAAAGTCTATCGCCTCTCGTACATACATATACCTGTCGTTTTCAGATATATTTTGTTAGAGCTGGAATAGACCCATCCTCACCATCGTAGCCAAGTGGGCAATCGTTTTTATTGCTTTATTGCCGTCTGGATATTTTCGTCTTCGTGAATTACAAGCATATCCAAAAAGCAAGAATTCGAGAAGTTAAGAGGGCATTGCGGCTATTAGAATTACATATGTGTCTGGTAAAAGTGACCAGTAGATTCTACATATATATTTCAGCCCAAAAGCAATAAAAACGATTGCCCACTTGGCTACGATGGTGAGGATGGGTCTATTCCAGCTCTAACAAAATATATCTGAAAACGACAGGTATATGTATGTACGAGAGGCGATAGACTTTTTATCCTTTCTCGTAGCCAGGTCGGCAATAACCTCCTTGTGAATATGGTAACGCTGGTTCGATTCTCGCGACCGCTATTCACAGGCTCTTCAATTTCTTCCGTCTGGATATTGCAAACAAGTTACAAGCATATCCAAAAAAGCGGAGAATTCGAGAAGTTAAGAGGGCATTCGGCTATTAGAATTACATATGTGTCTGGTAAAAGTGACCAGTAGATTCTACATAAATAAATATATATATATATATATATATATATATATATATATATATATATATATATATATATATATATATATATATATATATATATATATATATATATATATATATATATATATATTATATATTGTAATGTGGGGGCTTGGCTGATGAGTTTATTACTTGATTAACATAATTTATGAGGTTGAGTACCAAGAACACGTAACCTGTCACTTGAAGTAAAAATTTAACCTCAAACACAGATAATTATTAATTGAATAAGGTCGCCAGTCGAGAGGAAAACCCCGCCACAAAGAATAAGTAGTTAGCTAGAAATTTACTTGAACAATTGCCCAACTTCGGACGCAGTTAATTTTACCTTTGCTTCAGTAAGGTTTTTTAACACAACGGATTATCATACGCAGTTAGCACTGGTAAAAGGCTATTCCTATTCCGAACAATGGGATCGAGGCACAAGACTGCCTAAATGCTGAAAATTACTTATTTAACCTTCCTAATTCCTAGTTACTTCACGGAATAGTTGAATGTCGCTAATCAATATAAATTACTCTTAATTTAGACTTCATAAAAGTAAATTGTTTACCTGGATAATGGTAGATGGTGGTGAAGAATGAACAATAGAAACGTTGAAATACAGGAAGAGATACTAGTAAATCGACGAAACTTTGAAAAATTCCAGACTTAACGTTATATGAAGGTTGCTTCACATACAACGGACGATCGGACGTTCTGGGATTATTTCGCCACTTCACTTAGTAAATAAAGATGGAAAGACAAAGGGACGAGGAGCTGAAAGCGCAGACGTGCTTCTCTCGCGACAGTTATCTTCTCTCTGACCTCTTTCGGTCAGACACAGGGCAGCAGGAAAGCAGTGTCTTTATGGCCTCAGGGTCTGAAATTTTGTCAAAACATTGCCGAACATAGAACAGGGAAAAGGAGCTTAAGACCACCTTCAACAGAGGTTAAGTGGGGAAACTTTCCCTATGGGTTTAGGCCCTAATGCTCGGACAAAGACGCGTCTCCCTGTCGTTGTTCACGGATTTTCAAAATTACAATAAAACTGCATAAAGGGCGAACAACAGAATATTTATAAATATATATATATATATATATATATATATATATATATATATATATATATATATATATATATATATATATAATTACAAACGTCTTTTAATTGTTTGCAATTTGCTTTTCCCGTCTTGATATTTCCATATAACATAACATAAACTGAAAAAAGTACTAGATGTTTCTGTAAAGTTCACTTGACGTTTTCCCATACCTTGCCCTTCCATAATGACAACCCAAGTGTCAAATGAGGAGATAAATTGATGACCGTACCCTAAGTCATTACCAACCCATGACCTGACCATAATAATCCTCGCTTGAGGGGAAAATCAGTAGCCCTTTGCACATTAAAAAGAACCCTTTGAGATTTCACACAGTTCCGATATTGTTAAGCAGTCCCCAGCCAATCTTGTTACGAGAGCTCTCTGAGGAAATTCCCCCTCTGTTTAACTACCTGCCATGCCATTATAGGTCACCCTCTTTGACCTGCCCAACACCTGCGTTTCCTCCCATTCAGCCTTGCTTCTCCACTCTAAGTATCTCAGTATTGTCCTCTCTCTCTCCCTGGAATCTTTTATCAGCCAACTTTTAACAACCCTTCCAAATACCTGCCAGGATTAGTGGCGTGCCCAGGACGAGGACAATAGATGACCCAGTTAAGAGGGAACTGTCAAAACACGACCACCGTCAGCGCCTTTTGCCGTATAAATATGAGCTCCGACGGACCATCCTTTGCTAGTGTATCATACGATGTCTACCTGTCGAGAAGCCAGTTTGAACAGGGACTCGAATCAAGTCCCCACTAGACATCTCTCTGATGCTGTCACTCTGAAGGTGGTCGCAACTAATCGCCTTGCCATTTGAGCGCTGATGCCTCTGTAGCCCACCAGCACCCTTCTGCTTCATCTACTCCCTCTATGGTGGGGGACTGTATGTGACACAGCTTCCACTGATGCCCTGCTATGGGAACCTGGCTCTGATCTCCTCAAGTGTTGTCCATGGACTAAGGTAATGTGATTGGAGGTTGTTTGTCTGGCCTCACCATTTTGTCTGTACCTGAATTTTCCACCTGTTCTCCTATTCCCATATCCATACCCTTTGCATTCTCCCTCAGAGATTCATGTGATTTTGATTTTGGTGTCTGATTTATCAGTATTGGAATACTGGTGTTAACTGTACGTTTGCCTTGACTATAAGTACTAACATACAGTGAATTATTAATGCCAATGTCTTGCTATTTGCTTATGTATTCCAAGTTGAGTGGCACTCGAAATTCCTTTGTGTAGTACAACATCCCTGCTCTTACAGACCTGTGGCGTGATTAACTGTTTTGTTAAATTACCTGTAGTTCAACAGTGCCAGCTCCTGCAAACTATAGGTGCCATACCCAGTCAAGGTATTCGGAATCCCAGTGTGATCCTTGTCTTGCTTGCTGTACCCCATCCTGTACATTCTAAGGATCCTATCCCATACTTTTGACGTGTATTAGCCTTAGAAGGCATAGTTATACCGCTTGCACTTGCGTGACACTCTTGCTTAGTGATTGTGATCATAGTACAGTAATTTGAATAGTACCACGGAACTCCATTGATAGCTCCTGTAAATATTTCCTCTTCTGATATTTTAGTCAATTATACTTTTAAGTGGCAATCTAAGTTTGCTGTAAACCCTTATTTTGATGGTATTTTGAGTGTAGTCACTAATAAACTTTCAGTTCACCAGAGCATAGACCCTTCTTTAGTCAGTTGCGGTTTTAGGTCACAATCAGAGCCATCCCTTATCCCCACGACTGTGTGAACGTGACAGTATGTATGTATATATATATGTATATATATATATAAATATATATATATATATATATATATATATATATATATATATATATATATATATATATATATATATATATATATATATGTATAAATATATATTACATATGTATATATATATGTGTGTGTGTATATAAGCAGGCAGTATTGCTTGAAAATAGATGCTAACAATGACCTCTTTCCTTGGTGACAAACCGCAGGTTTACCACTGAAGTAGAAGGTTGACACTGACCACAAAGCTGCCAGAGATTATATATATATATATATATATATATATATATATATATATATATATATTATACCAGAGATTATATATATATATATATATATATATATATATATATATATATATATATATAATATATGTATATATATATATACATTATATATATATATATTATATATATATATATATATATATATATATATATATATATATATATATATATATATATATATATATATATATATATATATATATATATATATATATATATATATATATATATATATATACATGCAATGAAGGCAGGGAAGCACACAAACAGGTAATGGTTGTTTTGCTGTAGACCTGAGAGAGAGAGAGAATGCGTGTGTGTATGTACAAATGTACGAACCCAGTATCCACTTTGATGCGGTATGTATATATATATATATATATATATATATATATATATATATATATATATATATATATATATATATATATATATATATATGTATGTGTGTGTGTGTGTGTGTGTGCGTGTGTGTGCTTTTGTGTTTATGTGCATGACTTCCATCATGTTCGGCATATCCTTTTGCCGTCACCTTGAAGCCTGTGCTGTGGAATTTACTCTTCCCTCGGGCAATTTCCTTGACTTGGCTGTATAATAAAGCCCACCTCTACCAGTTTCCCTTCGATGGAAGTTTCCTTCACTTTAATCTTTTCCAGTTTTATCGCCGAGGCATCTTCCATCTAATCATTACTTGAAAGTAACACACAAAATGTATCCTTCGCCTTTCTGTTAACAACCTCAATTAATTTCAACAATTCATTTAATCGTTTGTCTTTTAAGGTTCTTACTCTCTCATTATTGCTTATATCTGTCATAGTTATGACAGTGTCAATCCCTTGATTACGTCGTGACAGGAGTAGGAAACTCGACCCTAATATGCCCTTCGGATATAGGAAAACTGGATATTTTCTCCTCCTGCCTCCGTTTTCCTAGAGTAGAATAGAATATGCAATTTAGGCCGAAGGCCAAGCGCTGGGACCTATGAAGTTATTTAACGCTTCCGTTTTCCTAGATTCCAACAACCTTTGAAGCTTCCAACGGGGCCATATCTTACTTTCGGGATGTTCCACGCCTATGCCTTCCTTGTTCCTTCTTTTCCTGGTTAGATAAGGTATCAGGAAACCTCATAATTACTGTAGGAAAAAGCTTTTTTTTTCAGATCTACAAGAAAATGTTCCTTCCTGTACCTCTATGTGTAGAGATGTCTAAATCACAAGCTTGATTTCTTTGCTGAAAGACTTTCGTGTCCGAGAGGAGGAGCCGTAATGAAACAATTTACGAAAGGGAGTCGATGTTTTCCTGATGGCGCTTCTGTGAATGTTCATGCTATACATTTTTATTCTTACTTTTAATAATGCTTCATCTTTGATTCACCAAGAACTTTTGATTTAGGTCATCTTTTACGGGGAAAAAGCCCCTTTTTAACTAAAATTTCATGATACAGTTATGTGAGGCATCATAATTTTTCTTTTTTGATGCATTCCCGAGTTATTGTTTGAAACTCCATTTTAATTTAGATGATTTTTTTTCTAATCTTGTCACAAAAGGATTCCTAAGAGTAACTCTGAAGACACCTGCATGTTGCGAACGAAGCCATGCCTCCAACTCGGTTACGTCACAGGTAACTCTGAAACGCGTATATTTTTCCACACGAGGCCTTGATCCAACTCACCCGAGTTTTCTGCCGCAATAACGGACGTTGGGTAATAGTGTCTGATATTAAGAGAAAAACGGCTGAACTTTCAGAGCAACAAATTAAACAACGGAGAAACTCATTTTGTAAACTGTGTATTGATTTAATGTTTTCATTTTTCCAGAGAAAAGGAAATTGCACATAACCTAGCTAATACCGAGAGAGAAACTTTCCGAAGAGTGAAATGGAGGTTAAAACTTGCTCAACAATCAAGGGACGTTTGGAGAAGTTTGGTGCTTCTGCAAACATTATATTGATTCAGCGAAATTTGACCGAAAATGGAATCCCACAACAGAAACGGTTAGCTACACAAAAGATGTCATTCTTGATAAATTGATAAATTCAGTGACAGTTTCTACAAAATATATCAAAAGCTGCTTGCAAAGGAAAGCCATCGAGGCTAGAATTCTAATTCTTTTTCTTTATACGGCTGAAGTTAAATGAGAAAAAGTATGGAAGACTCATTTTGGAGTCAAGTATAAGAAATGAATACGCATTCTTATGTAACTGTAATAATCACTCAGCCACCTTAACTTGTCGATTTCTTCACACTTTGGATACACTTGTCACTGTGAAGCCTAAGATCTAGACCTTTGGCTTCGTAGTGACTAACAAGCGCATCCACAGTGTGAACAAATCGAAAAGTTGCAGGACATTGTGGTTATTACATTTACATACATATAATGGTAAAAAGTGACCGCTAGATTCCAAATACACACATATATATGTGTATGTATATACATACATAAATACACATACATATGTATTTGAAAAGGAACAAAATTGCAGGAGATTCAAGGGCAGTTGCAATCAAGCTCGCGAGACGCACACACACAAACACACACATATAAATACACTTATACATACGTTAAAAGCATCATCAATCATACGCCGACGAGGCTGCTGCATTGTGTCTCGTTCAGGGAGTAATAGAAGGTGTCACCGACAGGCCTCCAGAGGATTAATCACTGAAATAGATGCGTTGTGTCGCACGTGTTGCCATATTGTATTATACAAGGCATTATTAGTAGGGAATTATTCAAAAGCGTTTTGAGGCGTTCCATCAGGAATACTTGTGTGAATGTAAATGGACGATGAACGAGGATGCGAGTGTCAGCTGTGACTCAAGATTATCGGCATTATTAATCTTTACCACTGGATCTCTCTGTGAATGCTAAAAAGCAGAAAAATAAGCACACTTTGAAACGACGCACTCTGAGGGAAATGAATGTCATATATATATATATATATATATATATATATATATATATATATATATATATATATATATATATATTATATATATATATATATATATATATATATATATATATATATATATATATATATATATATATATATATATATATATATATATATCTATACTAATTGGTTTCATGGCACATATGAGATGCTTTCTTGGAATAAATATTTAGTGATAAACGATGAAGGAACCGAGGCAGACTGTAAATAAAAAGGAAAAATATTTACGACCATCAATGGTTCTTTATCATGAGCAAAATGGAAATTATATTTGCAGAGAACACAGAACTATCAGCTTAATAGCCTAACGGATGAAGTTTAAGGCTCAAACCACCAATGAAAATCATCTTTTCAGACGGAGGTTTTGGGCCGCTCCTCAAAGGCGGAGGAACAAAACGAAAGAAAAAACGTTTTTAATTGTTTGTTTTGTATTGTATTCGTAATACGGTTGATTTTTTATTTCCTTCTTTTGATATCAATCACGACTGATTCTTAAGCATTCATGTTTTTATTTACCATAAATACAGCGCTGAATATCCCGTTATTTAGAAAGAAAAATAGAGATGGTTCTTGGAACTCTTCCACATAAGGTGAGTTCCGTCTTTCGCCCTTTGATTTGCTCAAAAAGGAGTGAATGGGGGGTATTTTCCAAAATCAATACTCTTGACTTGTTGCAGGTCAAGCGATATCAAATTATCATCAGACTACAACAAAACCATCGTGGCGACGTGAGAGAGAAGAGAACAAGTAGTGATACATATCTAAATAATAAATGTTAAAAATTTTATTTATGGGCAATTCATCAACCTGGTCTTACTTGGATTAGTGTTACGAAGCTCTTTACAAGTTTCGTTGTGATACACGATTCTAAAATGTTATGCTCGGCAACACCCTTCCAACAGATGAGTTCTTTTGCATCTTCCCAATTAATGGCGTGATTACACGTATTCATATACTGAAAGAAGCCGCTGGCTGCGTTAACTACTCTTTCATTGAATTTGTGTTTAATTAATCATGTTGCAAATTCGTGGCTACAACCTTTTGTTTTAGTAGCAGATGCTTCATCAACCTGTTTCTTGAGAGCATTATCTTTAGAAATTACATTAATACCAAAAGTATACAGTGTTTAAAAAAAGGTAAAAAAGTCTTTCAAAAGGAAAACCTATGCATACAACATCATAAGCTATTTTCTGCTTGTGAAAGGTTTGATGGATATAACATCAAAGCAACCCTTTTGTCTGTCATACTTCACTGAATTCTGAGATTACTCAAAGTAAATGTCATTTTTTCTTATAACAGCAGAAGTTCTTATGACAACAGTCACACACAGAGAAACAAAATGTTACAGAAATCTTATACATTTATTTGGGTCAGGCGAGCATGGGATGACGTCGGTATAAATCAATATAAATACTTGTGTCTTAAGGCTAAAAATCACAAAGAACCTATTAGTCCTGCAGTTATGTACTGAAAATAAATGCTACATATGTCAAGGTAGAAGCAGATTTAAAAAAGGAACTCAAGAATGCCATGAAAAATCCTTGCCTTCTCGTTTGGTAATCCAGTACATGCGTTAAACCAGAACATCTGTTTCTTATATAAGTCTTTTCATTTACACACACACACACACACACACACACACACACACACACACACATATATATATATATATATATATATATATATATATATATATATATATATATATATATATATACATATACTGTATATAATTATGCTCTACGTGTAAGTATATGTAATAGTCACAAATACTTCTGAACTTCTCATGGTCAGGTCGGTAATGTGACTTTGTTCTGATACTCCGCATGCTGGTTCGAATCGCCAAAATTTATTCTTCATATTCTTCCCTTTGGTTCTGAGGTTTTGTAGTGACAAGTGTATCCAAAACGTGGTAAAAGTGACCAATATGTTTAACACAGGACAGATTTTTTCCTTTAGGGGTTCGCTCATTAAGTGCAAACGTTCCTGTTTCCTCAAATATTTAAGGATAAAGTTGACAGCCCCACGCTCTTATCCAACCTTGCTACAATTCACTACAATCAATGAGCTACAGTGCATAAATTTCATTGCTTAGGCTGCCAGAAACACTGCGAGAATTGGCGGAGCGTGAGTTAATCACTCCGTCTTTTCAGGAAATAAAGTTCTGGCCTTTTTCTTGGTGGAGTGAGTATTATGACGACTTGGGTATCGGAGAGAGAGAGAGAGAGAGAGAGAGAGAGAGAGAGAGAGAGAGAGAGAGAGAGAGAGAGGGCCATTTAGTTTAAGCCCAAAGTTAACACGGTAATAAAGTTCCTTTTCAGAAACTAACTTGGCACATCTCCATTGCTTACCTGAAGCAGAGGACTGGGTTTGGACCCTGTGGCATGAGTAAGGGAGGACTCAGTAGGTCGGCAGTGCTGCCCTCAGTTCCGTAGAGAGAATCAGCAAAGATGAACCCGGAATCACCTCCGTCAGGGAACCCTGCAACGTATGAGAGATGAAGACGGTGGTGCGATATGTAAACGAAGATAGCGATCAGATTGGTCGTGATGATGGCGATGACCTTTGTGACTATAGTAATACTGGTGATCATAGAGTACACTGCTGATGACAGCGATTGATATTTCCTATCAAGTAGAACAATGAACAATGAATATATCATAATACAAAAGGCAGAAAATGGCGATCGTATAACGTAAACAAATAATTTATATTTAAAAGTTAGAAAACGAATTTTAAATGGTAAAGATTCCATTGCAATTCTGAAAGTATGTCATTCTGAATTTTAATTTTCTAGCTTATAATAAATGGATAATAAGCCAATTAATTATGATCTAATGACATTAAGAAAGAGACAGGGATACATATCATAAGCATTATAAGAAGCTACACAAACGGAATCATCACATCCACCACTTACCAGTGATTGGACCAGTCCTCCGGGAGTGTGGCGACGCCCTAGCGTAAACCCAAGAATACCCTCCGACGGGGCTGGGCTGTGACCACCCACAGAGGCTGTCATCGAACTCGCAGTGCGACAGACGCGTCCCTGAGGAAGAAAAATTACAAGAAGCTGAGGAGGACAGAGAAAGAGGACGCCATTAAGACCGCCACCTCGATCTAAATTGGAGGAATTGATTCCCTCTCTACTTTTTTGCTCAGTCTCTCTTTTTCTTGTCCTCGTCTTGAAATGACCACCGGCTAAAAATAGAAATTGGGACTTCTAAGACGCAGCTCCTCGCGTGACGGTTAATGGACGGACAGTGACGTCGTTCAGATCTCCTGCATGAATATTCCTCCTGCGACGCAGTTCAGATGTCCTTCGCTTGCCCTCGCCAGGCCCTTTCATTACTGCGTCAGTGCCCGAATAGTGATTTGTAAAAACCATAAGTAAAATGGATGAATGTTCCACTTGAAATAAGGTTTTCGTAGGGGATAAAGTGTTACTCGGCAATTGATTATTTTCACACATACCGTAATTTTTTTCGGCGTCTATGACGATAGTTGTGAGAGAGAGACAAACGGCAATTTTCCCAAGATCGATTTCTCTCCGCTCCTCTGGAGTAGGGAATCGCTTTGTATAGAGAGAGAGAGAGAGAGAGAGAGAGAGAGAGAGAGAGAGAGAGAACATCAAAATTGTTCAGCAAAGGATCATTGCTTAAGTGACCTCCAATGACTCCCTTAATGGTGTAATGGACCATAATAAGCTGCAATCACGGTATATACGGATAATAATGACCAACTTTAAGCAAAGGCAATCGTTAAGTTCCTTTTAACCTAATGATAGGAACAAATCGTCCCATCAGGTCATAAAACGGTTCGTTTCACTCCATACTATTAAAAAGATCTAAGCCGACGAGTTTCAGGTTTATGTAGACGTATGAAGCACTTAAACACTTTCAGCAATTTAAATTATCTTTACTAAAAGTGTTCGCTGCATTTGTTGCCCCTCCTGCTTAGAATTTGTTCGTTTGTGTATAGTAGATATTATAAAGGAGACTATAAGAATGATAATGGTATAACATTACTAAGAATAACAGGTGAAGTGTATGGTACGATTATAATAAAGAAATAAGACAGAAAGCAGACGGACTGATAGGAGAATAACGAAATGGGTTTGTACAAGAAAATGGGTGTAGGAATTAAGGATTTCTTAAGTAAAGCTTTAGAAGTATGAGAGTCAAGGGAAAAGCTGCACCCGAAATACGTGTCTCTAGGAAAAGCTTATGACAGAATCGATAGGGAGACAGGATGTGGGGTAGAGGAGTTACGTTGCTGAGACTGATTAAAAGCTTTTGTGATTGAAGCAAATCATGTGTTCGAATATGCAGATGTGGGAGTGACTGGTTCAGTGTGAAAGTGTCCAAAGGCAGTCCACAGGGTGAGAAGAAAATCAGATGTCAATGGATTGTGGGTTCTTGATAAGATACTGATTTGGGATAATAAATAGAAAATTCAGTAAAGAGAAAAATAGTTTGAAAGTGCTTGTAAAAGGAGTAATGTTATACTGGTAATTGGAACCAGGAAAATGAGGCAATGAATGTTAATTTGAATGATGGCAAACCAAAAACAGGCAATTTGTATAGGTATCTGGGAGTAGATATGATGGGTGAAAGGCATGAGTCACAGAAGGTTAAACAAGGAAGACAGCAGGTTGTGTAAGAGAATAAGAGACCAACGGTGTCAATATAAGCCTCTGTGTGAATACTGTACACAAGGGCTGAAGTTTAAAGGAGAATTATTTGCATAGCATGTGAGAGTAGGAAGAACTGGAAGGATGAAAAATGTGAAGATACATAAAAGTGGCAAAATGATGGCGCAGGAGAAAGAAAGAAAGAGAAAGAAGGTTAGATCATTTGGGCAACTTGCACGACGGAAGGTTTATGAAAAGAGTGTATAATTCAGAAGTGCTAAAGGTGAGGAAGAAGTGGAGGACTTGCTGATTAGATGGAGTGAAATAAATACTGGAAAGGAAGAGCCTTAATAGGCAGCTGGGGAACGTGCACAAGTTGGATGTGAGTTGTGCAACGTGAGGATAAGGTTTAACGTGTTGCTGATGAGCCTTTTCTTTAGATGCATGAAGCTGCTAATCAGTAGTCATTTTCGTTTCAGTAGGTAAAGTATGAATCTGGCTGTGACTGCTGTCTTATTTCTTCTCTAGAGTCATATATATATATATATATATATATATATATATATATATATATATATATATATATATATATATATATATATATATATATATATATATATATATATATATATATATATTCTAGCTGACCAACCTGGCGCTGCACGGAATAACTCGGAATAACAGCCTTCAGGTAGGCCCGTTAAAACTCTGAATAAGAGTCTACGGGCAGTGGGAGGGGAGATGGAAAGGGAAGGGGGAAGAAAAGAAGTATATCTTAGTTTAACCAGACCACTGAGCTGGTTAACAGCTCTCCTAGGGCTGGCCCGAAGGATTAGATTTATTTTCCGTGGCTAAGAACCAACTGGTTACCTAGCAACGGGGCCTACAGCATATTGTGGAACCCGAACCACATTATGACAATAAATGAATTTCTATCACCAGAAATAAATTCCTCTAATTCTTCATTGGCCGGTCGGGGAGTCGAACGCTGGGCCAACAGCGTGCTAGCCGAAAGCTCTACCCACCCCTTCCAATGAAGAACTGGAAGGGGGAACAAAGAGGGAAGGAGGGGGAAAGGGGAAGGAAGTGAGAAGATAGAGGAGGAGGGGGAATGGGGAAGGGGAAGGGGAAGGGGAAGGGGAGGGGAGGGGAGGGGAGGGGAGGGGAGGGGAAGGGTAGGGGAAATGGAAGGGGAAGGTGGAGGGGAGGGAGGGGATGGGAGGGTGAACGGGAGTGGAGGGAAAGGGGACAAGGAGGGGAGGAGGAAGGGATAGGGGTAGGGAGGGGAGGGGAGGGAGAAAGGGAAGGGGAAGGGGAACTGGAAGGGGGAGGGGAGGGGAGGGTGTGGGGAAGATGAGGGTTAGAGGAAGTTACGTTCCCCTATTAGAAAAGAATAAACAACATCACTGAACAAAGACAATAAATAAAAAATCTCATACCTCTACGACACTAGCTCAGGTGTGTCTGTGTATTTGTGTGAGTGTGTGGGGGGGGGTGGGGGAGTTGTTCTGTCTCCTTTCAACAGAAGATGGGCCTTTTAGCTGTTGTGTGAAATTCACTGCGCAACAAACTGAACAAGATTCATTCTAGATATGATGATGGTATTTTGTATTTTATTGGTAATGTAAAATTAAGATACTTTTGGCTTAAGATGAACACTGAAAAAAAATTTGGTAATTTTGTCGCGAGTAATTTTTTAATGAGGGGCTAGATCTGTCACAGAAGCATCTGGTCTACTAACACACACACATGCGTGGATGGTGGTGAATTAGTTCATGATCTCCAAAGTTGTGCCCGTAACTACAAATTTTTTGTGTGGGTTAAGTCCTCAGATATGATGATGGTAATACCACAAGGTACTTAAGAATTTGTATTTTATTGGCAGGGTATTATTAAGATACGTTTGGCTTAAGATGAACACCGAAAAAAATGTGTTAATTTCGATGTGAGTAGTTTTTTAATGAGGGGGTGAGTCTGTCACAGAAACATTTAGTCTGTTACTACTTTTTTCCGTTGCAAGAATTGTAAGGGCTGACTGGTGTGATGGTAGAAGTTATATTTTGAATTACATTGCTTTATGACTGAATAAAAGTAATTCTAATACATTCAAAAGCACCTATTTAATTTTTTGGATGTACTAAACTGATTATAAGGTTTGGAGTGGAAGGAGTTTAATGAGTGATATATATGTCAACGATTCCTTTCACGTAGCGGTAGAAGGGAAGCTGGAACTTTTTCGTGTTCCTCTAGCTTTATGCCCTGTAGGTTTTCAGTGTTGGTTTTATTGAGGTAATAAACAATCATATTAATAATTCTCATAAATTATGATAAAAATTCACGTAAATTCTGATAAAAAATTGATGTTATACGGGATTTGGATTTATTGTTGTAGGTTAATCATTCATCTGACAACGTCTGGAAGAAAAGATGGAGCGTCAGGTGAAAAATTAAATACTCGCTTCATCTATCCAGGGCTGCATTTACTTCATCTTTCATTATAAAACCATTTGCTCAGCAACCCTTCAATCAGAGTTTACTTCCCTGTAAAACAACTTTTTATTCTTAAAGTTATTCACCTTCCTTATATCTTATCATTACCTGACATCTTTTTCTCTCTCACTGTCTTCTTGATTACTTTATTCAGGATCCTGAATGCTCACACATAAACTCTTGCCATGCAACTTCACCTTGAAAATTTTCCTTTTCATTCCCCAAATCTTTACAGTAATCCCTAATGTTGCCACTCTCTCTTTTGTGCCTTTTATCTACCCGTGTATTTTCACAGACACTCTAAACTGCTATAAAGAACATACCTTCAAATTCTACGTACTCATCGCTAAGTAACTGCACCTCCGTGTCTTTAACCCCAACCTATAGTTCATCCATTTACTCCTCATATGCTCGTCTCACTTAATTCTTATCCAATTAATTTGTCGTAACTACATTTACCACATTTTCACCCCTTCGCCTCCAATTCGTGTCTGTCTTAACTGTAACGAAATTGTGATAACTTTTACTTACACCGAGGTCTCTTCTCACTTGTCTGTCAACTTGCCTTTTCATCTATTCTGCATTAAAACATTATCTAAGAAAAGCTTTTTCTGTTTTGAAAACCTTACTTTTCCAACAATGAAGTCTCTTTGCAAATACATTTCCGAGAGGCTCTGCCCATTCTCATTTACTCTCGGGATCCCATACCCACCAAAAATGCCATCTATTCACTATAATTACCTTTACATTCATGTCCATTAGCAACATCACCCTTTAATGTTCTCCAGACCCATCCAGGAACAATATAGTATTTCCCAATAACATTCGGTCTTTACACTTTCATTCTTTTCCATTCCTGGACCATATACACCCACTAATACAACTTTACTCCCGGAACAGTAGATCTCGCGCATTCAATCCTTGAACAACATATTCTTTCATACATCATCAGAGTCTTCAAGGCACTGTATCCCATACCTCATCTCGTGCTCTGCACTTTGGAGACACCCAAAAAAAAAATCACACTTTGTCTTTCCCATTCCAGTGTACGTGCGTACACACACACACACACACAAACGCATGTATATATACATATATATATACATATACATATATATGTATATTTATACACATACAGAGAGAGAGAGAGAGAGAGAGAGAGAGAGAGAGAGAGAGAGAGAGAGAGAGAGATGGGTGAAGGCGAGGAAGAAAATTAGGGAAACTCGAGTAACTGCACCGAGCAAGACTAAATGCAGATAGGAAGGTTAATGAACAAATGTAATGGATCGCAGACTCAGACTGAAAGATGGGAAAGTAAAAGATGCCCCAGATCGATGAAAGGAGTATTTTGATTCTGCGTCGAATGTGGAACAAAGAGGAAAGGCAGAGCTGAATGATGAAAGAGTTGGGATGACAGGTGAGAAGCTGCGGCACAGAGGCGATAATGTGATAATGAGGGAAAGCGTCTACAAGGAAAGGATGAAAAGAATAATTTTTCTTTTGCATAAAGGTTAAGGTAACGGAGGTGACTGTATTACAGGGTTGTAACTATCTGATTTACCATGGAAGATGAACGACTGCGATTCATAAAGACAAATGTCAGAAGGATTGATAGGAGAAGAACAGTGTGGGTTTACACAAGGAAGAGGGGTTGTGGATCAGGTGATTGATATAAAAGGAATAGATCTGTATGCGGTACACACGTGAGCAGAAAAATCTTTGAAAGAACTGATAAACAGGTAATGAGAGTAAAATATAAGTTGTGAAGAGCGAGTAAAAGCATTTATGTTGAAAATGAAACATGGGTTGTAATATGTAGATGGGGAGTGATTGGATTTCAAAGGGCGGGGTTGTAGCTGTTTGGTATCTTTATGGACAGAGTGATGCTAGAAGTAAGTGAAAAGTAAGACAGAGGTGCAACTATTGGGTACAAAAGTGCACCATAAATGAAACAGAGAATGGTTGATGTTTGCACATGATATATATTTACCTAGTTTGTGAAGAGAAACCGCAGAAATTAGTGGAGGAGATGAAAATGTCTGTAAGAGGAGAAATTTGAGAGTAAACATGAGGAAGAGTGTGGTTAAAGGAAAATGAAGCAGTAAATGTAAATGTGGAGGCAGAAGAATGGAAGCAGCGGATTCGTGCAACTATTTCTGAATAGATTTAATGATGACGGTAAGATGGAGTTGAAGTGAGTAACAGAGAAGGTGAACCAAGGAAGGTTGAAGGTTTGTGTGTAAAAGCACTGGGAGGAGATTTGGACTGTTAGCGCATAAAATGATAATTGTCACGCTCTTTCTTTAATAAGCAATGTCTGGATGTTTAATGAAAATGAAAAAAGTTAGTGTCTGGTTGTGAGTACATCTGGCGTAAGTAGAAATGGAGGTGAAAATGTATGCAGATACCTAAAATTAGAAAGTAGTAAAATTTTCAACATAGTCGAGAAGATGGCCAGGATCATTTCTAAATTATCTGATTATTATTATAATTATTATTACCATTAGTCAGTCTACAACCTTTGTTGGAAAAAAGAATGATACTAGCCCAAGGGCACCAATAGTGAAAGTAGCCAAGTATGTAAAAATAAATATTGAAGTAGAGAATAAATTATATATGAAAGTAATGAAAAAAGACAAAACCAAGAAATATGAACTGAAACTCGTGAACCTGCTAAACACAAGAGCATTTTCACTACGCCCGAATGTTTCAAGTTCCAATCATTCATCTGCATGATTAGGAAACTGAGGACAATTAAACTTCGTGAAACAAAAGTGAGTCTGGCAGAATGAATTGCATATTCAGTACCGCATCTTAGATAATATAGTTTGGGAAGATCTGATGTGCACAAACTAACTGAACATTGGGGTCAGAGATTAATATTAACTCCGGGAGAAAAAGTTTAATAAACTCAAGTTTTGTTTAACAATTTCAGATGCAAGTAATTGTCGAAAAGCGAACGGAACAATATTTACAAGGCAGAATAAAAACGTCTGATCTGGATCTTGAAAGACCTTAGTCCATCATCTTTTGTAAAACTGGAGAAGATACCAACTAGATCGGTTCCTCGAAAGTGAATTCTCAATCAAAACATCTAAAATTCTAAATGAGCTGTATATAGCTATAGAAACTGTCACCGAAAATATCTTGAAGGTTGGCTGGGGGTGGAGGACCCGGCGTCCTAGAGTAACTAACAATCTTGGTTTAAATATTATTAGGGTTTAGCTTCGTACCCCAATATTCTCCCCCATGCACTAATTGTAGCCAAACCTCTGTAAAGAGATTCTGCAACCATAGGTCTTTATTCAGAATTTGGGACTGAGCAGCAAGAATGTTTTTAAGGCCAAATAATTAAACTGATATAAAAAGCAACGGGACAAGAACACCACCCTGAGGAACACTAGAGAATATTTTTCTGTAGTCACAGTAGTGTCCATAAACAACTACTCGTTGCAACATATAATTTTTAAAAATTCAATAATAATAATAATACCAAGAAATGTTTCACAAACGCCAATGTCTAAATTTGAATTAATGACTAAAATCTAGTGTAATTGAAAGAAATGATTCACAAGCATCCAGACTCTTACAAAAGCCAAACTGCAAAATAAAGAACAGTTTAACTTTTAGATTACTGTTAACGTAGGCATTCAGGTATTTAGCAAAATGACGTTCAGGAACTTTAGATAATGTGAATGAAATACCAAGCCAATTAAAGCAAAATAAACCCACAAAAACAATGAAAAATATAATTCAGTTTTACGCCTCCATAATTTTCAAGGTAAAATAAAAATAGTTCTAACATCACGGGAACGAAAACCTAAACTTATAAGTGCAGCTTCAGAACAAAAATAAGGCGTAATTCGTTCCGCATTCATCTGCCAACTGTCAAAGGCATCCGCCGAATAGGTTGCAATTTCTTGGCTATTATTAAGAGAGCCATCTGGTTTCAGCAATAACTGCTGATTTGAGAGTACCTACCATCCAGTTTCTTGGGGTCTATCAAAATGGGTATCTCTCATGGTAAAGTTGCTTAGGTAACAACGGATGATGATGGACTGGCATATAAAAGGATGATTAAGAAGTGCCTCATAGGAGGCGGAGAAGAAGACCAAGAAGTGTTTCATAGATAATGTGAAAGTAGCACTGGAAATTAAGGGCTTTAAAGCTCGTGAACGCTTGTAACCCGGATGTGAATGAAGCTGTGTGTGTAGATGTTTCGATGTACTGCTGGTGAGCGTCCGTGTAGGTGTATAAAGCGGTAAGTATTGAAGTTGTTTTCACGAACAAGCATACACACACATATACTGTACTGTATATATACATACATACATACAAAATGCACACACACATACAACATGTATATGTATGTATATAATATATATATATATATATATATATATATATATATATATATATATATATATATATATATATATATATATATATATATATATATATATATATATATATATATATATATATATATAAACATCTAGGTAATATTGGCTTTTACACTTCGTTCTCTAATCATTCTCTAAAGCCGTACTTCTTAATGCTTAAGGGTTTTGCAGCAATCATTGTCATTATTATGATTATCATATGTTTGTACCCCAGACGCATACCAGTCCCGTAATCTTGCTGTTAAATGAAAACATGCATTATCTTTTACTTATATGGAAGATCAGTCAGCATTAACGTATTATAAAGATTAATTTGTTAAAAATACGCCCTCCCTCTCAAACGAAATGCAAGAAGCAACTGCAGCGCAGTGAAAACACGAGAGATAATATATCACCACATAACGACCTCAGATTGGAGACTTTTCCCCCTTTTAACCACCATAATGAATTCAACTCTGGCGGTCAATCATCTACCACCAGGTGGCGTAATTACCTTAACTACCAGGCATCTGGTCACTGTCTTGCGACTTTTTAATTGGGGCAGATTATAATTAACTGGCTGTCTCCTATTTTCGAGCATCCATTCCTTCAAAGGGACCATGTTTTCGTCTCGTATGGCGTCTTACCAAAGAACGGCGGCAAAATTCAGGATATGCGCCTAGCTGACGGAACAGGGAAAATCCTTTGGAAATTTTGGGCACAGAATGCACATAGTACTGAAGGAATTCGGGATGTTTGGTGATCAAAGGTATAAAGTACCCCGGAGGGGGGTAGTGCCATCAGAATACCTCACGCGGTGCACTGTAAGCATTACTTAAGGTTCTTTGCAGCGTCTCTTCGGCCCCTTACTGCAACCTCTTTCATTCTTTTTCGCTGTATCCCCGTTCATATTCTCTTTCTTCCATCCTATTTCCCACCATCTCCGAACAATTGTTTCACAGTGCAACTGCTTTAAGGTTTTCTTCCTCCTACACCTTTAAAACCTTTTCACTCTCAATTTCCCTTTCAGTGCTGAATGACCTCATTGGTCTCAACGCTTGGCCTTTGGCCTAAATTTTATGTTCAATTCCAATTCCAAAGGTATAAAGTACAGATCTCACCCAAGAAAAATCTTTGAAATTAGGGGCTGAAGGAATGCGAAAAAATGTTTGGAAATGAAGAGAACAGAGCATGACTTACTAAAGGAAAATGGAATACTGCCCAGAACTCCAAGGTAGAGAATACATCGAAGGAACACGGGGAAGCCTTTCAAACTTCAGGGTTAGGGGCGCGTCATGCTAGACGAACGTGGGAAAACTTGAAAATTCATGGTATACAAAAAGAACACCGACGCTGCTGTTACTTTGATTTATGAAAAAATGCACTTCTACTTTTATTACTTACAGCTTATGTAAGTAATAAAAGTCGTCCGTTTGCGGACACTCAAAGAACAGAAGATGCAAGGCCTGAATGAACTCCTGCATTTTAACGTTTTCAAGGGAGCTGAGAAGTAAAGTAAGTTGGTTTAGACTTCTGCTGTACGTAATCGTTACAAATTCAGGTTCCGCACTTAGAACAGAAATCTACCGCGGGCAAATGCATTCATCATATATAAGTCATTTGGGGGTAAGTTATTACTAAGGTAAAGTAACTTTGATACGCAAATGTGTTTTTGATTTAACATCTGAATATAGTCACGTGTGAATTAGTGTAAAAACTATTATTAACAGTACAGCCCTACAAACTTTGCACTTAGCTCTTATGGTGGAGACGAGTTGATTTCCATTTTCGGATTCTACAGAAATATTTATAGCAGTCTAACCAACTTATGATTCTCTTGAGGGCTGAATGGATAAGTCACTGTCGTCCTTGTATCAACCCAAAATGCATAAGTTTGAATCATGGTCGGGGTAGCAACACATCACATATAATTCTGTCGCATATATGTTTTCCATAGATATAATTATGAATGCATATATATATTTATATATATATATATATATATATATATATATATATATATATATATATGTGTGTGTGTGTGTGTGTGTGTGTGTGTGTGTGTTACAGGGAATATGTGAAATGAGGATTTCACGAAATCCCTAGGGAACTTGTGAAACGACCAATTCGCTTAGAAACACTTGATCCCTGAGCCAGTACTAAACACAGCGAAACAGTGATACATCTACACTGTTTTGCCGAGTTTAGTACTAGCCCGTGGGGATTAAATGTTTCGCTGTGTTTAGTGCTAGCCCCTGGGAGATCAAATGCACGTAGGGATATCTGATCCCCAGGGATTAGTACTAAACACAGCGAAACACATTTAACGCCCCAGGGGCTAGTACTAAACTCGGCAAAACAGTGTAGATGAATCACTGTCTCGCATGTTTAGTACTAGCCCTCGGGGATCACGTGTTCCAAGCGACTTGCTCATTTCACAAATCGCCTACGAATCTCGTGAAATCCCTGAATTTCATATATTCTCTGTAACACACACACAAACACACACACACACACACACACACACACATATATATATATATATATATATATATATATATATATATATATATATATATACACACATATACATACACACACATGTATGTATGTAAGAGAAATGTACACCCAAAGAGAATTATGTGATATATGTGTGTGTGTGTGTGTGTGTGTGTATACAGTATATATATATGTGTGTGTTACAGGAAAAAATATATATATATATATATATATATATATATATATATATATATATATAAAATATATATATGTACACATATATGTGTGAGGGAAATGTACACCCAAAGAGAACTGTGATATATATATATATATATATATATATATATATATATATATATATATATATATATATATATATATATATATATATATATATATAATATAAATGTTACAGGAATATATATATATATATATATATATATATATATATATTATGTATTATATATATATATATATATATATATATATATATATAACTTAGTCCTTGATCATCTCTGATCATTCTCTTTGCTAATTTTGCTCGGAGTTCAGTGAAATTTCTACATTTGTATTGCCCATACAGCTTTACGTAGATCCATTGTCACGTCTCAGGTTCATATTCTTTAGGATAATCTGTGCTCTCACTGTGCATCATTCATTCGCACAGTCTATGAATGTATTCATGTCCTCCTCCCAGGATCAATTTTTGGGAGAATATTATGGGATAAAAACATTAAACGCCGTCACATCGAAAGAACGCGCTTCCATTTGGCTATCTCTTCAATATTCAATTAGCTTATACTGGAGAGTGGCTTCATCAAAACTGGATAGCAAAACAATCTCCAGGAAATGAACTTAAATGTATTAAATCGCAGTGCATCAGTTTTATTTCTCATTTTACTGACCGCATAGGAAACAGTCTTACGAATGAAAAACGATCACTATATTGTTATATATCCTGAAAGATCAATGAATAAAATGCATTTCCAGTTGCAGATCATGTATTTGTACACATCCTGCATCTCTCTCTCTCTCTCTCTTCCTCGTTCGTACCTTATACCTTTAAGCTACAGTGGAGTCTTATATGGCACGCTGCCCACCGTGTAATGTTTGCTCATTCCATAAATTGTTCTGAACCCGATAGTTTCGTTTTCCAGGTAAGGCATCCAAATGACGCACCTGGGCAGTCAAGCGTTGCTGTTTCGTCTCGGGGTGAGATGGGAAACTACGTGACTATATAAAGCACATGTGTTAACTGAGCCTCATGTGTATAAATAGACTGGTGGCTCTCTATATTCCCATGACAGCCCCTGAAATAATGGTTTCAGAAATATAATCGTCTCTCCCCACAAGAAATATCTGTAGTATTACTGCCACTTCCCAAAGCAATTTAGAAACCCTCGTTGCAGTATGGTTTCTTTCTAACAATTTAATAGTTCTCTAACTGTCTGATTTTCATTTATCTCCCATTGCATCTAATTTGTTGGCTCTTTCCGCAGGATTACGAAACATAAATTTAACAAAATCCGCGAAAGGACACGAACCTTACCTAGTACGTATGAACACAGAGAGAATGATGACCAACATCTGGTAATGATAGAATATTCAAACGAGAGAGAAACAGTAACTGTTACCTAGTTATCTTACCTTTTTTAGGTCAGAATAAAATAAGGGTGTCACAGCAATATATCTCTATCTATCTGTCGGTATATATATATATATATATTTATATATATATATATATATATATATATATATATATATATATATATATATATATATATATAGAGTGACACTTTTATTTTATTCTGACCTAAAAAGGTAAGATACCTAGTATAGATAACAGTTACTGTTTTCTCTTTCTTCAGCGACAACAGAACATGATAGGTGTGTGTGTGCTCCTCGTCAAGATGTGGTTTTCACCATTTACTTGGTCGTTGTCTAGTGCCTATCGTGGTAGAGACGAATTTTATGTGTGTGTATAGTGAACTGAGTGCAGTAAGGCAGTGATTTGTAAATTCTGGACTTAGTTTCTTTAGGTAGTAAAAATAAGGAACCCGAGGGCAGACGTGTCCATCTAGAGACTTTTTCGAGTTTGCGCATGCGCACTTGAGTTCTGACGTCATTTCCTTCAAGAGGCTCCAATAATTCGTAAGAATACTTAAATACAGAAAGGAAAAAGTGTTCCCAGAGCAAAAGAAGGTAACTACTGCCAAACAATAGTGCTAATTTCTGTTTGTTACCCTTAAGCTTGCAAACATAAGCCCATACACTTGCAATGGCTGATGCCAACCGACACCCCTTTGGAATATGTTGAGAATGGACTGTTGTTCTTTATTTCAAACAAGATTAATTTTATGGCTCACGATGATGTTATATCAATTTGTAAGAATTTTTATAATGAAGGAGATATAAGTGAGGCTCAAAGTCTAATGTATGATAAATATGGATGCCCTGAAATGGCAAAGGTGCACAAGGGATCAAATAGGTTTTAAATGACCTGAAAGAGATGGCTGCTTTTGTGGCTCAGCAGGTCACTCCGAAGGGCAAATTCTGCATAACTAAATGCACCCAGGTGCCTCCTGTAGTGATGGATTTCATAGATGCTGCAGCACTGAGCCACCACATCGCTAATTTGAGGGATGAGATGACAATATCATCTGCAACACTGCAGCGGCTTGCATCAAGGGTGGAGGCAATGGAATCTCAAACTCTAGACATGCAGGAGGCTCGAGTAGCGATTTCACAGCAAAAGTCAAAGGAACTAGTACAACTTCAGCAGCAGCAGCTGCAGGAGTCATGGGAGCATCGAAAGCAACAACAGCAATGCAACGTGAATCAGCAGCAGTCGCAGAAGAGTCAACATCGGCGATATTCTGAGAGCCAGGGAAACAGCTCCAGCAGCGACTTCACCCAAATCACCGCCAGCTGTCCAACGATCGTTCTTCTGGGATCAACGGATACGGAATCCGGAGAGGAAGAGAAATTTTCACTTGTTATCGGAAGAAGCCAACAGCAGCTCATCAAGTTTGGATGACGACAAGGAATGGCAGTTACAGAGACACCAGCTAAGGAAAATTAGGCGTCGAAAAAATAATGAACGTTTTTCGCAGATTTCTCAGTTTCAGTTTGGGGACTTGGCACTGCCCAGGCTAACAACATCACTAAGCCTAATGGTGAGGTCCTCTTGCAAGGATCCCGCGTTTCCAATCGGGTTGGTCGGTGATAACCAGATTCAATTTATTGAAGCCTTCGTTGAATTTCTTCATGTTCCTAGCACTATTAAAACTTCTTCCTCAAGTCACACCACTGATAATTTTTTGTAGATGTTTATGGGGACAAATCTCACCTCCGGTATCGGAAGTTCTACCCGGCAAATGCCCCAAAACGAATCTCTCAATATTCATGCACAAGCATGAATATTGTGCTTTTTCTGTACGTATGTATCCTTGGTCAGTACGAAATTGTGCATATTTTATTTCTGTAAAAACTTAAGTCATTTTTATCGTGGTCTGTATTGATTATTTTCCTTTATTTTTCATTAAGAAACATATTTTGCCATTATTAGCAAAGTACATATTGACTTAAAGAAAGATTTATCACGACATAAATATTAAAATTACAAGAAGTTGCAGATAAGAGTAAGTACGATGAAGTAAATCCCAGAGGCTGTCTTTCATATCAGCTCGTGCTTTTGATGTGGGGAAATCCTTTCTGTTTGTTGAGACAGCTCCTCGGCTTTTTTCTCTCTTTTTGGAAAAAACAGATGTTACACCAAGCCCCTACATCCTTGCCTAAATCGAAATATTTTGAAATTCTGACATCCAGTTCCAACGTGCTGGTATTTTCACCACAGGCGGAATAACGAAGAAATCAGAGTAATGGCGGAAGACGATTCAGTTTTTTTTTTTTTTTTTTAGCTGATAGGTAAGATGGGTGAAAGAAGAGTGAGGGCAGTTAGCTAGCTAACCATGGTAGGGAATAGTTTAGAAAGTGAAATATTAGTAAGAGTAATGTCAAGTGTGGTTTATCCACAATTTTATTTAGGTAAGGGTACAATTTTTCTAATATTAACATAATACAATAATAATTTTACATTATAACAACATGGTAAATTGTACATATTGCATATTTTGAATTTTATTTCTTATTAGTGTAATCATATTCAAAACATAAAATAAAATTTAAAAATTAGTTCCAATTTCCTCATTTTAACCTTGATGTTAATTATCATAATGATTTTGCATGATACCTACATAGTAAATTCTAAATATTACTTTTTCACAAGGCATTTCTTAATAATATAATGGTTGGGGTTCATCACGATGAATATATGAAGATACTCTTCTCCACCATCTGTGGTCTGCGTTGTTTGGGTGGTTTCTCTCTTCTGCTACGGATTCTTCTGTTAATTCACGGTTGTATTGATCTAGTTTGCTCCATATGCTGGTTGCCAATCTGTATAATCGTTGATTAATTGGTTCTACTTTGTATTTTTTGTGTATTTGTTCTATATTCAGATCGTCATCTTCTTGATTGTTTCTCACTGCGGACCTTAGTATCTTATTTTGGAATTTTTGTAATGCACTTATATTGGAAGTCGATGCTAAACACGTGGGTATTGGTGGATATTCCATTATTGGTCTGATTAGGCTTTTGTAGAAATGGATTTTGATATTTGTGTTCATATTCCTAAATCGTTTTTGCTTTGTATTTTGTGTTCTTGCTATTCTTAGCCTTTCTCTCACGTGTCTTGATATTCCTCTTTGTCCGAATTGCATTCCTAGTATTCTTGTGCTTCTAGTAAAATTCATCGGTTGTTGGTCTAAAATTATTTGTGCAGGTTTGTAAGCAGACACTGATACTAGTTGGAATTTAGATTTATTTGTCTTTATCTTCCACTTCTTTTCAAATTGATTTATTCTTTCAATTTGGTTCATTGTTTTTTGTGCTACTTGTCTTTTCAAAGTTGGATCCCTTCTTCGAGTGCGTTTTTCTGGGTGTACAATTATTTGAGTTATATCATCTGCAAAGCAGACATCATTACAGTACTCTGGTGGTGAAGTCATATCTGATGTATATAATATGAATAGTGTTGGACTGAGTACAGATCCTTGTGGACTCACTTAGTAACGGGAATGGATTCCCTATGTAATTTTGTGACTTGATTGCTGCTGTTCGATCTTTGATGAAGTTGCATAGTATTTTCTCAAAAATGTCTGGAAGGTTGAGATGTAATATTTTGTATTGAAGTCCTTGTATCCATACTTTGTCAAATGCCTTAGTTATATCTCTACATACTAGGTTACATAGGTACCTTCTTCTTTGTGATAGTGCAATACTCTCATATATTGTTGCTATTGCAATCTGGGTCCCTCTTCCTTTTCTAAATCCATATTGATTATTATTGTGTAGCTGATTACCTTCTAGGAACAACACTAATCTGTTGTTAATTATTTTTTCAAATATTTTGCCAGGTATTTCTAGTAATGATATTGGTCTATAATTCTCTACCTGACTAGTATCTTTTCCTGGTTTGGGTATCAAAATCATTATTGCATTCTTGAATATAACTGGAAAATATCCCATTGAGAGGGCCCAGTTGTATATTTCTCTTAATTTTTCGAGTGCAATGTCTGGTAAATTTTGAATTATGACCTTGTTAATTCCACTCTTTCCTGGTGCTTTGTGTTTAAAATTTTTGATTATTATTTTGATTTCCCATAACTCTATTTTCCTTGTTAATGGGCAGTCTTCACTGAGTCTGCTAATATCAGCTGCATAATGCGGATTTGTTGTGTTTCTATGTTGTTCAATGAATTCATTGACTATTGTCTCATGTTGGTTGTCGAAATTTTGGTTATCCTCCTGCGTTATCTGGAATATTTCCTGCCAGTAGGCCTTGTGCAGTACTTCCTTCTCTTTGTCATCATATATTTTCTCATTCCCATGCTTTATGTATGGCGAAGTATTAGTTTTGCTTCCCATCAGTCTTGCAACGGAGTTCCAAAATTGTTTTGGGTTATTGTACTGTATTTCTGTGTTTTTATTAGGTCTTCCCAATTTTGATGATATAATCTTGAGTTTTCTTTGTACTAACTGTTCTTGTAATGACACATATCTTCTCATTAATATGCCGTTCCACCCTGTTATAAGTACTGTGTTTTGGATGTTGTTGTAGTGCCATTGTATCAATTTCAGCTTATCACTACTAATAGGATGTGGAAGTGTGGTGTATTTAGTTATGGGTATATGATTTTTTATTGCTTCCTCTATATTTCTGTACCATTCTTCAAGCTCACCATCTACTATTTCTTTTGTTATTTCTATTTCATTTGAATTTATTGTTGGTTGTCTACTCATTTTTCCTTCCATTTCATTTTTGAAGCTTTCCCAACTTGCTCTTTTTATATTTGGTATTTCTAAGGATGGAATCATTATTGGATTGGTTGACAAGGTAATTACCATTGGTATATGATCAGAGGAGGTTGCTGGTCCTCTTGTAACGGCAATATTGAGGTGAATTTTGTTATTTCCCAATATTATATCTGGCTTTCCTTTTCTGTTATTTGCTACAAAGGATTCAAAGTTGGGGCTGAGCAAATAGGTCATGAATAGGCTTTGTAATGGCTGCCGTCTGCAGATGATACAATTACTGTTTGCGGATAGTGAAGAGAAACTTCAGACACTAGTTTGAAAATATGTGGGAAAAGGAGAAAATTGGAAGTAAATGTGAACAACAGAAAGGTTATGGGGGTACATAGAAACCATGAAGATGAAGCAATGAATGCTACTATAGATGGTAGAAGAATGGCAGCAGTTGATTTGTGTAAGACTTTAGAAATAAATATAATCGATGATTGTAGGTCGAGAGGAGAGGCGGTTGACAGAATAGGTGAAGCAAAGGAAATGTGCGAAAGCTTGAGAAGAAACCTGTGGTATGTCTTCGGAAGACAAGATTGGAATTCATGTTTGATGCAATTGAAAAAAAATAAATAAATAAACTTTAGAGATGATTTTTATTTGTGTACTCTAAGTGGTGTATGGTTAAGTTAAAGGGGGATTCTTTATGACACATTGCAGCTTGCACCAGACTGCGACTGTTTGTCACAAGTTTCAGTCATGCTTGATGTTATGCCACGCAGGGACGTTAAGCCAACGCTCAACCGTCCACTTTTATCGAGGTTTGAAACCGGTATGATTATAGAAAATTTGATGGCGTAATTTTATTGGTATTCAAGTAAGCAAACAGTAAAAAAAAATCGATAATAGAACGCTTTCGGTGACCTTGTTACAATCGTAGTAACTCTCATAGGAAAACATTAAAAACAATTTTTTTTAGAGCGTCTTGGAAAAAAGTAAGACAACACTCCTTAAAGACTTCGCATTAACTAAATCAAAGCTTAAGCCTACCCATACCATCAGTGTCTTAGGTAAATACGCAATTAAAGTTTCCCCCATTACCTACAATGTATAGAAAATGACCCCATAACGGATGACAGCAGCATTTTTATGTCTTCAAAATTAAAGACATTGTACAACAAACATATGAATTTAATGTTAACAGGAAACTATTGGACATACGCAACAGATAAACAAAGTAATGATTTATAACCTGCCAAAGAAAAACTATTTAGGGACAAATATTTTTAAATTTTATTTTCTCTATAAAACCAGTTCTCTCAAGAAATGAACTTGTGCATTGAAAAGTCTCTTACTTCTCTTCTTCTTCATACATGCCGCACATACAAGAATACAGCCTTGCATTAAGAAAAGGAAAACGTAGAACATAATATATTTATTTCACAATGGAAGGGATCCGATTCCAAATTGTGACCCCCTGAGCTTGCGGTGCGAAGAATATATTGTCAGAGATATTATTTTATTATGCAGCTTCCGTTGCATCAAGGGACCGAATATTACAGAACGACTCGTCACATTTTACAGGAAAGTGTATCATGTTAAGTATAAGAAGAATTTAATACTATTTAAGAAATTCTTATAAGTGAGAGAG
The DNA here is from genome assembly GCF_040412425.1 of Macrobrachium rosenbergii. Lineage (NCBI taxonomy): Eukaryota > Metazoa > Arthropoda > Malacostraca > Decapoda > Palaemonidae > Macrobrachium > Macrobrachium rosenbergii. Next base: position 40,393,710 of record NC_089784.1, read on the forward strand.
AGAGAGAGAGAGAGAGAGAGAGAGAGTAAGGAGGGTAGGTGTTTGGTATGTGAAACAATAAAAGAAGTCTATATACTACTACTATTACTACTGCTCCCAACATCTGAGTTTCATTCATAAAATATATGGGCGGGTTGTCTAGTAAGTACGTCATGCTACAGTATCAATGAGTGGGAAGGCCTTCAGTAGCTAGATTTAGCTGAGTTTCCCTTTACATTTTTTTATTTACTGCGATAAGGGCCTTAATTATCCACATTAGACATCACTGCTTATTTTTGCCAATTAGGCTGGGGCTTCAAATACCTATTTCCAAAATACGATCCATATCCGATGCTTTGTGAAGATTTTACCCACGAAAATCTATTAGACACGGCCCTGAAATGCACAGTAGTTTACCTAGATTATGAGATGCACATTTGCCCATTGTTTTAATTATAACGGTTTTATTCCTATCCTGCTAGAAGGTATTTCTACGCTCAGTTTTAATACTGGTAGAGGCATACGACACAGTTAATCATATCAAATACCGTTACGGCATCTGGTAGTGAGACTCTCTCTATCTCCTATATATATATATCCGATTCTATTAAACTTCTCTTTTTCAGTAATATGATACACCAGCTTCTTGATCTCTCTCTCTCTCTCTCTCTCTTTTATAAAAATATTCAAATAGTATACATGCACAGTATATATATATATATATATATATATATATATATATATATATATATATATATAAATATTCATATATATATATATGTGTGTGTGTGTGTGTGTGTGTGTGTGTGTGTATGTATGAAAGAAAGTACATCAAAGGATTTAAGTTCTCTACTAAAATATGAAAAATTAAACTGTTTGATAATACGGAACAGCTTTTAAACAATACATCTTGAAGCTGTCCAATAATTGTTTTGGGTGCATTGAGTTGTCCCTTGCGGGAAATTCGCCACCTATGGCATCTGTCTGGTACGCATTTACTAACAATATAGTCTAGAATAAACACTAGGTATCTTTATCAAAACTAGTTAGATTCTGACATGCCTTTTACGGTAAAAAAAAAACTATGTTTAGAAGTGCAAACGCCCTAAGACGTCTTGTTGCGCTCTCACTTACCCAAGTCGAGCAGAGCAGCTGGAAGAACGACTCGATACGTCAGCCGAGCCAGATGGAGTTGCTGGGAGTCGTGGACGTGTTCGTCTCTAGACACGACGAAGGACAGCTGTCGAAAAAAGTAACAGCGTTAAAAATTGGCGATCATACCATATTTGTAATGCAAAATAAAAGTAACAACGGGGTAAGAGGCGAGTAAATGAATCTGACCTATTATGGAATGAAAAAAGGCAACAATCAGTCCAACAAATCCAATTTGGTTTCAAGGTTAGTGAGAGCAACGAAGCTTGAGCTTTTGCTTCTACTGTACTGCATTCAGGAACGCAGCTTTGCCAACTCTCAACTCTAATATAATTACAAAAGCTTACAATAAAAACTGAATCATATAGAGAGAAAAAATCTAAAAATACACACGCACTAATGTTTACATTTGAAGATGACTTACGTGAATCAGAAAAACACAAAATCACGAAAGTTGAATCTTCAAACTTCCCTTATTCTTTCAACTACGTGGAAATGGAAAATTTGCTCGATTCCAACGTTACGAAAAAAAGTCCTTTGAATCCTAATTAATTAATTAATTCAGGATTACAGCATACAGTTTGAAATGAGGGACTGATACGCTCTCAAACGGCTCTTACCTGAAAAGTGATTCTACATTCCTGTTTTTTACTGCAGTCAAAGCCATGTATTTTATGAATAGGTCTGTTTATTCTGCAAAATTCGGTTACCATATGAAATTTTTTCGAAGACACTACAAGCACCATAACAGCAGCAACAAAAAGAAGAATAACCATAACAGGAACCACAATGAAACGGCTGAATATAAGACAGGCCTACAATCCAATCGTCATAAAGACATAGGACATTATAGGTCTATGTCATTTTTTATGGTCCTGTTATTTCGAAAGGAGAAAATGTCCCTAAGAAAATTCTTAGCAAATCATATCCAGTATGACTCGTACAGCCTATCAATCATACTGTAACTTTAAGTTAAACATAGGCATATTCTGGTTTAGTAGAGTGCAGTCACTACTTGTCATCCCACCGAATGTGTAAACGATTCCAATGAAATCGATTTTATGACTATTAAAATGTAGTAAAATTTCCTGAAATCAGTATGAAATACCAGTGTGCATAGCTCTGAGAAAATCTTTGTGTTAAATTTAGAATGGTGAACATGCATGACAATATCAGACGGTAATAATTGTCCAGTGATTCAAGTGCATCTATTCGAACGCAGACCTCCGTATTCAGGTGAACCTCATTTACGAAACGCAACATTGCAGCATCGCGGAACACTCCTGACTTCATTCATGTTTTCCTGTTTTTTTTTTCATTTTTTGGGAGATGTGTATTATGATTTTATTGCAGGGGTTAACTTAACGTTTCCTTTTGATGATCCGCATAACGTATTTTAGTTCGGTAAAACAACCACTGCAAAAATAAATGATGATGAAAAGAACCACAGACTAACCAACTTTTCGGAACCATTGCCAACCAATCATCTTCAAGGAATCAGTAATCAGTGAGCGGAGCTTAGCTGCAAAGCACGGTGGACTTTGCTATAGCCGCCAACTACCGTGGCAGTTGATGCGTGTGAACAGCGAGTGGTGGAAGGAGAAGCTGGCCGACTTACTCTCAATTATCTATCTATAGAATACTAAAACTCTGAAACGTTCGTTTGTTTGTTCGCACACTGAAGCACACGATCAAGTGTTAATTTAGCTGTGTCCTTCCCTCCCTTTCCTCTTCCATCCCCTCTATTTTTCTCTTCCATTCCCCACACTTTTCTCTTCCCTCCCCTCACCTCCCCTTTCCTCTACCCTCCCATTCCCCCTTCCCCTCCACTCCCTTACCCCTTTCTCTGCCCTTCCTCTTCCATCCCCCTCCCTTTCCTCTAACCGTCCTCCCTCCCATTCCCCCCACTCCTCTCCTCCTCCTTCCTCTCCCCTTCCCTCTTCCGTCCCCATCCCCTTTCCTCTACCCTCCCCCCTCCCATTCCCCCTTCCCTCCACTCCCTCCCTCCCTTTCCTCTACCCTCCTCCCCCTCACCCTCCTATTCCCCTCCTTCTCTCCTCCCATCCCCTCCCCTTTCCTCCCTCCCTCCTTCCCTTCCCATTCCCTCCACTCTCTCTCACCCTCCTACTCCACCCCCTCTCCCCTTCCCCTGCCTTTCCCTCCCCATCCCCTTTTCCCCCCCTCCTCCCATTCCCCCCACTCCCTCCAGTCCTCACCCTCCTCGTCCCCTCTCCCCTTTCTTCTTCCATCCCCCTCCCCTTCTCCTCTACCCTCCCTCCCCCTTCCTCCCATTCCTCCTTTCCTATCTCCCCCTCCTATTTCCTCTCCCCTTTCCCTTTCCCTCCCTTCTCTCATCCACCCGCATCCCCATCCCCCTTCCCGGTAAACGGTGCTGGTGCTGCCCGTAGACTTTTGTTGACTATTATTAGTACGGTTAATTTAGCTGTGTACGGGTATGGGTATGGTACGGATTTGGGTATGGGTATGGTACAGATATGGGTATGGAACAGATATGGGTATGGGTATAGGTATGTGTATGGGTATGGTAAGGGAACAGGTATGGGTATGGAACAGATATGGGTATAGGTATGTGTATTGGTGTGGGTAAGGGTATGGGTATTGTATGGGTATGGGTATAGGTATAGGAATGAGTATGGTATAGATATGGGTATGGAACAGATATGGGAATGGATTTGGTACAGATATGGGTATAGCTATTGGTATGGGTATGGTATAGATATGGGTATTGGTATGGAACAGATATGGGTATGGCTATGGTACAGATATGGTAATGGAAATGGGTATGGGTATAGGTTTAGGTATGAGTATGGAACAGATATGGGTATGGTACAGATATGGGTATGGGTATGATACATATATGGGTATGGGTATAGGTATGGTATGGGTATGGGTACAGGTAGGCAAATAAAAAGGTGACCCAACGGGTCCTGGTGCTGCCGTCAGACTTTTGCTGATTATTATTAGTTGGGTTAATTTAGTTGTGGGTATGGTATGGATATTACTATGGGTATGGGTATGGTATGGTACAGATACTGTTGTTGGTATGGGTATGGAACGGGCATGGGTAAGGGTATAGGTATGGATATGGAATGGATGTGAGAATGGGTATGGTACGGAAATGGTTATGGATATGTTACAGATATGAGTATGGGTGTGGGTATAGATATGGGTGCGGGTACAGGTTTGGGTATGGGTGTTAGAAAAGTGACCAAAGGGTCATGGGTGGTCTAATCTTAATTACAAATTATCACATCTTGAATTTACCTACGCGGTTTTGGTTTTTGCGATCGTTGACCTACCCTAAACAAAGAGCCTCAATAGTTAGAATGTTTTCACACGCACACACGCCCACACACACACACACACACACACACACACACACACACACACACACACACACACATATATATATATATATTATATATATATATATATATATATATATATATATATATATATATATATAATATATATATATGATGCATACAGACAAATTGTATAGTGATGCAGCAGACAAGCTGAGCTGACTATCCGACCATCATCACGGAAAAGCCACATAGGTCTAAGACTAAAACCTAAACAACCCCATTCCTTTGTTATCACATTTTTCTCGATCTAAGGTGTTACCATTGCAAAAAAGTACTCAAATCACAGGAAAAAAAGTGATGAAATCACAGAAGTGGTAGCAAAGCCCAGCCACAAGAGACAGATATGGACATCAGGGGATAGAATGGAAGGGGAATGGCGCAGGGCTTTGCTCTGTAACCTGATAAATTATGATGAAAGTAAAATGTAGAAGTAGGAGTCTTTTCTCAATCAGTATAGAAAGCGAGTGTCATTATAATACCCATATTGAATAGGCTTTGGATTGGACGAACCACCACTGATGATGTGAAAAGTAAGTGAAAGTGCCTGATTCAAATACCACCCTACACTGACCCGGCCCAGCTTTTTGTTGAACTTTACTCTGGTCACTACAACAGCAACAGGAACAATCGGGATGAGTTCACCATATTATTCTCGACGACAAAGAAGAAGAACAAAGAAAAAACAAACAAACAAAACAAATGTTACCGACAAAGAAGCGTTGCGTTTATATGATCATGCACTTCTGAGTGGATACATTTGTTATACGTTTTCAAATTGTATTGCTTGAAGAAGTGCCAGTGTCTATCTCTTCAGGTATGGTTAGCATTGTGCGTATTATAATGGCACTCGCTTTCTATACTGACTGAGAATAAGACTCCTACTTCTACTTTTTGCTTTCATCATAATTTATCAGGTTGCGGAGTATAGCCCTACCCCTTCCTTTGTATCCCCTGACCTCCATATTTGTCTCTTGTGGCTGGGCTTTACTACCCCTTACGTGATTTCATCACTTTTTTGCCCGTGATTAAAATAATACCAATCCTCCAATTTGGATGATTTGAAGACTGCCATTTCTTAATGGAAAGTCAAGTGGCATTCAACTTCATATTGTCTCTGGTGTTATTCCAGCTAGCTTGCCACTGGATCATTTGTTTAAAATCAAAGTGTGGAAAGTTTATAAATCCATTGCTTCTTAAGCTGCCTTATTTGCTCTCTCTTTTACATCTATACCCACACGAAAAGGTACGCAACAAAAGCCCACCCTGTTACACTTAAGTAGTACAGGAGGACCAGCCAATCCTGCACTTCTTGTACTAGGTGACGAAAGGCCAATTGTTTAAATTAGGATAAAACACCACATCAGTCAGAATACATAATATAACTTCCACCAAACTTTCTTTTATTAAAATCATATTCAACGGCTTCAAGGATGGCATATGATTCAGCTGTGAATATGGAGCAGGAAGGGGGTAATTTGTCTTTGATCACAGCATATCCCACTCCAACTGCACAGACAACTCCATCTTGGTATGTATGTTTTGCCTTTGGTGTGTTGGAGAGAATGTTGGAGAAATTAACTTTTAATGACTTTATTGGGCTATGCTTCTTCCTTCCCATGATAGCGCATATTTCAACATGTGACTTGCACCAAGGTGGAGATTTGGGGTATGCACATGTGCTATTGGTGTCGTCAATATGCCAATTGCTATACTATCTTTTTCAAGTCTTACCTCCAGAGATTTGGGTTTGCTCCCTGAACTACTGGGGTTTTCACATACTTATAATTTGGATTTGCAGATGTATCTTGAGTTTAATTCTTCCCTGTGGACTGAAAGAGAGGGTGAGCCCGGGTCCACATAATATATGCTGGTCAAAGGGGAAGTACAGTATATCCCTGTACATATCATAGTCCCAAGTTTTGTCTTACATCTAATTTTTCCAAGTTAGTTTTACAGGCAGATCCATAAAAGACAGGCATAATGCAACCTGCTTTGCCATTAGGATATATAAAGCCTAAGTAGAGTTTTTCGGTCTGCACCCCAATCAAATTAAATCCTTCATCAATCCCTTCCCCTGCAAGAATGGTCTCGTATAAAGGAAATACGGTAAGAACTCCGTAGATTTTTATTTTTTTTTGGTACGAAATTTTTTTCAATTTTCCTTACTGGCTAACTGAGTCTCAACAGAACTCGCTACTCTGTTTTTCTTCTACTAATGGGCACCTGAGGAATAAAATGGGTTTCAGTCTTACCAGTTAAACTTTTCATTTCACCTGACCACTTTTTCAGTTGCAGACTATTCATCAAAGTCGTTTTTACTCGTGCCCATTTCATTATTTCCAGTTCTTCAAATGACTCTTACAGGCAGCTCCATGAGCAAGAGCCCATGCTGGCATAATGACTGATTAATCTCAAATATCAGCCCTGTAAACATTGGGCTTGCAATAGCAATTGTGTCTGAAAGTGAAAATGTAATAATTTTAAGAGATTTACCCCACCAATCATGCATCTTGATAGTACCTAACAGGAAAGTATTTTCTGGTGAAACGGGCATATTTGTGCAAAAGAATGGCCAGTTTTGAAAATGGTTTCGCAAAACGGGTATATTTGTCGATAAAATTTTCTGCATTCCAACAAACAGTTAAATCTGAAATTTTATTTGTCATACTGATATCATCAAATAATCAACCTGTTTATTTCTAAGTATAATTACTGGCAATATATCTCCTTGCATGCTGTTGTCACCTCTGTGCTTTAACCTTTTCTTTATATGTTCAACTTGTTCTTAGGAAGCCTATGTTTGCCCATTTTACCGTTGCAGATATGATAATAATAATAATAATAATAATAATAATAATAATAATAATAATAATAATAATACCCTGTCTAAGTTTGATTTAAAACTGTCAGTAGTAAAGCTGCAATAAAGAGCAACCTGTACCACAGAGTAAACACTTACCCTATAGCTGTCTCTAATGTGAGGTGGTATGAGAATGGAGTTGGAAAGCCAATTACGCCCTTTGTGGCCGCTCTGGCGCCACAAGGCCCATCTTCTTAGGCCGACATCTGCATCGTCGTTGTCAACCATCTCCACGCTGAGTAATACACAAGATAAATCCAATGTTACTTGAAATGCAGTTATTCAAAGATTTCGAAATACAGTAGGGTCTCGGTTACGTCTGAGATCCATTCCTACGGCAACGACATACCCAATTTTGTCCATAAGTCGAAATTTAAGCAGACGTAATGACGTGAATCAGTAAAAATAAAAAAAATAAACAAAAGAGAAAACAATTCCTGAGCACATACATACAGTACAAGGGTAAATATTATCCTAAAACATTTACTGTGCAGTAAATAAAAAGAAATAGTTCCATGCCTTTACTCCTGTGGTTGGCTTGCATACTGGGCATTGCAAAGGTGGGGTAAGACAGGCTTGATTAAGCTACTGGGTGGAGGAAGGTTGCTGGAGATGCTTGGGCAGGTGAGTTGGGAGAGGCAGAACGGGCAGCATACTCCCCAATTATGGTTCGGCCAGACGAGTGGGCTCCTCGGTTTTTTTTCCATGCCTCTAGGTTAGGTTACGTTAAGTTACGTTGGGTTAGGTTTGGATAGTTCAAATGAAGAAACAAAGTGTAGTTAGGGCGTGGTAAACATATTGAGATTATTTTCAAGACGATTCTATGGTTAGGTTTTAAGATATGGCGTCCCGCTTTTTTCAGGGAAGGTCCCGAACCATAATACAGTTGGGGAATATGCGAACCGGCAGAAGGTGCTGGAAATTCACTTGCTGCTTTCTCATCACACTAGCAGCTTCCCCTTGCACCATAAGGTTATGCAAATTTGCACGGACCTTAAACCGCATGAACCAACCTTTGCTAGCCCCAAACTCTCTCACTTTCACTCCCTTCCCCCTTTTCTCTTTTCAAGGTTTCAAACAAACTTTTAACCTTCTGAATCAACTTTAGGCTAACTGGGATACGCCGTTGATGCTGGTCTTCCAGCCAAAGCACTAATAACTGTTCTATCTCAATAATGAGACCACTACGCTGCTTCATAATCACAGTTGATTTCATAGGAGCAGATCCTATCACATGTTCAAGTATGCACCTTTTATCTTTGACGATTGTTGACACAGTTGTATGACTGAACCCCAGTGTGCAGCTGATGTTAGACGGTGTTTCGCCCTTTTCGGATTGTTTCATTATGTCAACTTCCACTTCCATGGAGATGGCTTTCTTTTTTCATAGCACTGCCACCAGAAGAGTCTGCCTTAAGCTTGGGAGCCATAATGCAATAAAAAAGCTCCCAAAAAGGCAACAAAAATGAGAGAGAGCGAAACACAATTCAAGATGGCATATAGCGGGCAAGTGACCAATGCCATCTTCCCTCATTCGCCGTGAGACCACGTGATTCGTCCGTTCCACGTGCAAACCAGTTCCGGCCGAAGTTTGAATTTACATTCGAATGACGGAACAAAAGTTTTTTAATAAATTTATTGGAGATTGTGAGATGTAACAACGAAATGATGTAGGTCGAGTGCGGCGTAAATCGAGACCCTACTGTATAGGACTGTTTTGAATACATTTTCAGTTTTCCATCCAAAATTAGAGATAACATAAGAGTCCTTGATTCAGAAATTTAAGTGTACGTTCGGACACGGACTGGCCTAGGCTACTCCTTACCTACAGAGGTAAATTTCCTAAATTCCGAAAGTGTCGTGAAGGTAATATGAGAATTTGTGCCTTTTTGAGGGGTAGACCCGTTGTTCTGCACTTGAGGGAACACTGCACAACAGTAACACCATACGTGGAGACGAACACTTGGCCTAAGCCTAGGCTAAGTTTACACTGGGACACATGGACCGGTCTATTTTACAGATTACCTAAAGGATAATTTCTAAAAAAAAAAATATATATAAAAAAATTTTTAAACATGCTTTTATTAAAATGCAATAAAAAGTATACAATAATTTTTTGAGGCACCAGGATTTTCTTACAATTAATCATGTCTACAAAAATAAAGCGTGGGTACCAAACCTGGAAGGAAATGCTACAAGAAAAGAAATAGATTTTTTTATTTCTTGTAGCATTTCCTTCATTGTTTGGGGCCCATGCTTTTATTTTTGTAGACATGATTAACTGTAAGAAAATCCTGGTGTCTCTCAAAAAATTATTTTTTACTTTTTCGTGCATTTTAATAAAAGGTTAGGGAAATGTTGGGTTAGGGTGCAATCTTGCTACAGTATGTTTGATCAGCTTTTATGCTGAAATAGTACGTGCAATTCTTCACTTTTACCAAAATTTGATCTTGGTATACCCAAATGTTAAGGAACTGAAAACATGTTTTTAATGAGTTCCTCGCTGGGTGAGCGGGTTCCGTTCTCAACTACCACTCTGTTGGTCGCGTGAGTTCGAATCTCCGACCGGCCAGTGAAGAACAAGAGGAATTTGTTTCTGGTGATAGAAATTCATTTCTCGCTATAATGTGGTTCGGATTCCACAATAAGCTGTAGGTCCCGTTGCTAGGTAACCAATTGGTTCTTAGCCACGTAGAAATAAATCTAATCCTTCGGGCGAGCCCTAGGAGAGCTGTTAATCAGCTCAGTGGTCTGGTTAAACTAAGATATACTTAACCTTTAACAGTTTAGGTTTCTACACGATGGAAAAAGCATGTAGTATCTTTATAGTCTCCATTTTGAGATTTTGGCTTTGTAAGGAACAAAATTATTATATAGAAGGTCCGTGTAGAATTATTTTATTTGACAGTATCTTTCTCTTTACTAAACTGGGCATGTTTAGCAACATCAAGAACAACACACCGCTTGCTTCTTATGAATTTAAAATTACCATTATTTTGTACAGTATACTAACACTACATCTCATTATTTTGTACAGTATACTAAGACTGCATCTCATAGTATTGGAAAATGATGATTGCATATTGCATTTGGATCCATCACAGTTTATAATATAAAAAGACTTTCGTTCTTTTTGTCCCCCCCCAACCCCCTTTTATTCTATGCGCTATGTCAATACAACCAGCTGAAATCGCTTCAAGATTAAACAGTTAAAATCAATACTTATTATTGGCTGTAGAACCATAATGGCTTAACCATCCCACGCATTACTTAAGGATGATGCTATGACGTCATTCTAATGAGACCGACCCTTATTTTCGTCGTACATTCTAATAACAACCTCTCTCTCTCTCTCTCTCTCTCTCTGTGTGTGTGTGTGTGTGTGTGCGTGTCTGTGTGTGCAGCGGGGACAAATGTTTCTACATTAATTTTTAGTATTAAGTCCGTCAGTCTGTCACTCTGTTTCTCGCTTTCTTTTTCTCTCTGCATCAAGGATCATTGTTATGATGTTAGTTGATGGTAATCTATAATCAATCACACTCTCTCTCTCTCTCTCTCTCTCTCTCTCTCTCTCTCTCTCTCTCTCTCTCTCTCTCTCTCTCTCTCTTCTCTCTCTCTCTCTCAGCGTTATGGATACTTTGTTGCGTTGACTTTAATTTAGGATAATCAGTTGTTCTCTCGCTCGCTCTCTCTCTCTCTCTCTCTCTCTCTCTCTCTCTCTCTCTCTCTCTCTCTCTCTCTCTCTCTCTCTCTCTCTCTCTCTGTTACACCCACATGCAATGAGATATGTTCATATAAAGAAGAGAGGATAGGTAATGATAATAACGGTAAAAAAGGCGAGTGAATAAATGAAGCCTAAATAACTGAATAAGCTGAGCAAATTCATTCTCCCATCAACGATTCCTTACACAGACCGTGTCTTTGAAGGGCATGGAAATAGAGCCGAGGGGTTCAAGCTACAGTAACGTATTCAGTTCTCGCTCAGGAATATTATTGCAGCAAGAAATATTTTTGTTTTTCGCGATCCAATATATCTCAGTGATAAAATTCCACATTCAACTTTTCCTCATATACAGACATGTTTACAAAGTAAAATATAAGATTTAATACTGAGTGGCAGCTTGAGAATAATGCTTGTTCAGTACAAAAATAAAAAAGTCGCACGAGATTTGATGCATACTGTATATCACCAGCCGGTTCTGTCTAAAAACTGGGCGCCAAAATGTTGGCCAATTTAAACTGAGTGGTCTGAGGCGTCCCATTGCAGTAAAATCAATTGGTGGCTAGTAGTTTTTCATAATTTGTTTTTTATATGCTTTTTTTTAAAATTATAGTTAGAATAACCAAAGTGTAACACGTAAATCATTGCCGTTCGACCCTTCAGTCTAGACTGAACTGTGGTCTCTTAGTGGCAAGGCTGGTATAGATTTATAGGGTAAACGTTGCTGTTGTTCTCGCTTTGGGTGGAGGATGTAAGAAATTCTGGGAATATGTTAAGTGTTTGTATGTGAGTATATGTTTTGTTTTTTCATTGTTTTTAAATTCTGTAGCCATGCAGGCACATTCCTTTACTTTCCTTTTTTTAGCCAATGGACACTTTGCACCCGGTGGCTATTAGAATCTGGGCTACACCTCCGAAAAGTCATTAGAATTTGTTGATCCAACAAGCTATCTTTAAGCACATGCATCGGTCAAGCAGAGGGGAGCTCGTCTTGTGACGGAATGTCACCCAGCTGCTCTTCCCTTCGCCTACCATCTCCTAAACTTAATTAGATGTGGGTCTCGATCCCCAAAAGCTTAGGCGTTTCAGAGTACAGGCTTGGAGACTTCACCACCGATTCAGCCTAAAAATCGGGTGCCAAATGGATGACATTGCTGAGGGACCACTCAATCACCAGCCATGAAAGCTTGTAGATAACCAAAATATACATCAACTTAGTTACTTTTCTATATATAACAATATTGTACTGTAAGTGTAAAATTGAGCTGTATTATTACTGTAAGTTCCTCATCGAAGCGCATAAATTCTCCGATGATGACTCGCATCATCGTTGTCGGCTGTTAGCTGCGCCTTTTCTGTCAAATATTAGTTGATCGTAACAATTATTTTTTTTTTGCTGCTAAGGATTTTTTCTAACGTGTTGACTCGAATTATTTGTTACCTATTATAATTTTAGTTGTTCCTGCTGCCACCCATTCCCATGCCCATACCCATAGGAAACCTTACTCCTCACGTTTTAGTCTTGGTCTGGGAAGCAAGTCCGACTCTCCGTATTGAGCCCGATTGTTTGCGGATATATTCGCCGCACGTATCCAAGATGGAATTGCATCATTTTGAGAAGTAGTAAAGAAATGTAATATAAAGCATGAACAATAAGACACCAATTTACAGTCTTTACAGTCTCATTAGCATTAACGCAATGGGTAATTGGGCATATCGTCAACAGCATACCGAATTTTATGGAAAGTTTCTCATGTATGTCAAATCGAAAGCTTTCATATTTGTACAGAAAAACTGATGAAAAATGACACTCTCCATATCACACGAATATCTTATTATATATTGTCATACGGTGGCAAAAATACTTCCCATTATAATATCAACAATGTTTCATTTAAAGACTTCCTCCCATTCATATTTACAGGCCAAGTATCAAATGTATCAAAATAAATCAAAATTAGTTATTCCAAATATGTTGTTTCGGTAACGCTTTAAACCGCTGGCATGCAAATGTTTCCCCTTACTTTTTCCATAGAACACCAAATACAAGACCCTCAGACCAATTCAGGTCATGGGACTCGTCTGAGATGATCTTTGTTATCAATATGATTGGCAATATCATTCAAGTCACGATATAACTGAAAACTGATTTGTCATAGTTGCTACCAGATATTTATTGGATCGATAATTGTTCTTAAGTTTTTTTTTAAACCGAATAGCAAATACTGTGTTGCGTAACTGCAGAAGTATGGGTATCTGGAGGATCAAAGATATTTTAAGAGCCTTTATCAAAATTTAAAGATTGTAAGCTGGTAAAGAACACGAAAATTCATTTAATTTCATTCATTTCTCGCACCTCTAAAAACATTATTGGCAATGAACTACAATCTAAGAAGTGACACTAATTTAATTAAGATGGAAACCAAATAAAAGGCAATGCCTCGGTATCAAGAGAAAGATGAAAGATGAAACAGTGAATCATTCAAGCAAGAAGAACTTCAGGACATGGAAGAATACCTGAGCGTTGCGTTGGAGGGCCCCAGCCAGGCGTCGAGCCGGTACTTGAAGGACAAAACGCCTACGCCTCCGGCAGGATGGGAGAGCGGAGGCGTGACAAGACGGCTGGCAAACTTGCCCCAGCGCCCTGCCCCGCTTACTGGCGACGGTTTGACGGATATGTAGCGCTGGACTGAAAAAAGAGAAAGGTAGAACCGAGGAGTGAGGCAGATGGAATCTCCTGTTCACTCAGAGCAGCTGCAGAAAGTAAAGGAGCCACAACGGTACGAATTATCTCAGTTACGTAAATGTTTTTATTTCTTTCACATAAACGTATAATGTATGGGTGACAGTATGGACGATTCTTTATATGCAATAATTTCGATGCACTTATTTTTCAAAAATAATCTTCGTAGTTAGTATATTTACTGTACAGAAAAAACTGGATCAAAATAAATGAAGAAAAAACAAACAGTAGGGCCTACTAATATAATTGTGTTTATGTCCTAACATTTCACGTTTGTGCTCAGCAAGGAATTCAAAACAGTGGTTAAAAGTACCTGGCTTCTGTACGCGTTTAGAACACCAACACTCTTACAACCAAAGAAATTGATCTATGAGTGACAGGAGAAAAGTGATGACTTGCAACAATAAAATTAAAGATACTATTATTTCTCATCTTGACAACATCATAGGCTGCCCTGCTAGGCGTGAAGAAAATCAATAATATCGAAATGTAAAGTTCAAGAAGATAAAACAAGAGAAACTCAATGAAACGCTTAAGAAGAAAAGCCGCGGTCACAAAAGCCAAAAGCACGTTGGACACCCAAAAATATTTACATGACGAGAATAATCTATCACATGAAACGGGATTGCCATTTACATATTCACATTTTCGTCACGGTAGCACAGGTTAACTCTCGCATAAGAAGGGACTTACTAACTACATTTTTAATAATAGGAACAAGTTAGCGATGTCATCATAAACAAGATTCCTTATAATGCAGGTAAGTAGTACCTACATTATAAGAAAAAAGGAATTATTATCTCCATCATTAAAAAAACAGGGCATGCAGTCTACAAAGTCATAATTTAGGACATACTATCCACATAATACTGAAATGATAATATCTACATTATCAAGACGCGGAACCTCCGCAAATTACCATGAAACGAGACTTACTGTCGACATTGTCGTCCAGGCAATGTTTCTCATCGTCTCCGTCGGCACAGTCGACCTTCCTGTCGCAAACGGAGAGAGGAGGCAGACAGGTGCCTGTCGGACAGCTATAGTGTCCTTCTTCGCAGTGGTCTCCAACAGTCGCGCCTGCGCATTCACGTTCGTCCTCGCCTTCTTCACAGTCCCAGACCCCATCGCATATTTGCCAGCTGGGAATATCAGTTGCATGGCAGTCACTTTTAATAGAATCTTAGGAAATTGCGTCAATTCAGGTCCATCAAGTTTAAAGGGATTAGCTAAGGCGCCTCAGAAAGCATAGCATATTTTGTTAAAATCCAACAGCAAATCATATTATGTAAAAATATTTTTATACAAGGTTCCATGACAGCTTTTTGTATTTTGTCAGCATTTTCAGGTAAAGGGGCTGTCACAATAAATTGTAGGCTATTTTGCAAAAACATTGACTGGCGTCCTTGATACGAGAGAGTAAAGAACTGATGATGTTTAAGGAAATCAAAAGGTCCTTCAACTTACAATATCAGTTGAGTGATAAACAGTTATCTGGTGTCACAGTTATTGGCTTTGTTGACCTTAATTTATATGTGGTATTACACACACGCATATATACAGAGAAGACCGTTCCTGACACATTCATACTTTAAATGCTGAATTGCTGATGAAGCCTCTTTGTAGAAAACGTGCTCAACGCTAGCCGCTTCATACATCTACAGAGACGGCTCTCAGCCATGACATCGAAACCATCCCCTTACACCTTACTGTACTCTTCACTGATACCTTGCATGCACTCTTGCAGTTTCTGTTGGATAGATAGGCGGGCTTTCTTTCTCTGTATCTCTTCCTCACTATCCAACCAGCATTTTTCCAAATATGACTCTCCCCTCCTTTGTAATACTTATGAATATCACAGCCTTCTTTCCACATGCCCGAATCATCTAAACACACTGATCCTTCTTCTTTCGAGCGCTAACCTTTCTACCCCTTATGCGTATCTGAACATTTCTCGCCCTTTCACTTCTTAAGGCACACCTACTAGGCAAATAGTCTCAACTACTTCAACTTTTTCCCTCGTATTCCCATACAACGTCTACAATTTTCTTACACATCATCACCAAGGTATATATATATATATATATATATATATATATATATATATATATATATATATATATAATTTATTTTCTTTTATAACTCTTTGAACTAGCCTACCTTCTTGCAGAGGGTTATTTGTGGTTACAATGATAAAGCTCTCGAATAGTGTCAACTTTTGTACACACACATTATATATATATATATATATATATATATATATATATATATATATATATATATATATATATATATATATATATATATATATATATATATATATATATATATATATATATGTGTGTGTGTGTGTGTGTGTGTTTGTGTGTGTGTGTGTGCGCATGTATACAAAAGTTGACAATATTCGATCGCCATATCATTGTAACCACAAGTAACCCTCAGAATTAATAATGCTAATTCTCATGATACCTGGCCAACGAGTTCGCTGTTACATACAGCCATAATACATCACCTAACTTGTCAAGATTTCTTGAAAGTTAATAACTGGAGAGGTTGAAATCTGTAAGTTTCAAGCAATGCTAAGGTATTTTAAAGAATTTGTCTCCTCGACTTCCGATTGACTTTGGAAGATATTAGAAAATCAATTGCCATGGTAGCTGGCAGTTAGCAAAGTGCAGCAACCCGGAGGACACAAAAACCCCGACATTGGCCCTTTATAACTTTGGAAATATTCAACCGACCAGATGAAACTCTGGCTTCAGAGGTTTCCTACTAAGGTCTCTAATCTTGCCAAATTTCATCGAAATCCGTTAAACCGTTCTGGAGATCCAGATATCGAATTCTGGCATTCAGGGGATGTGGTAGGGGTGGGTGGGTGGGTGGGTGGGTGGGTGAAAACCTAACATATCTGTGGAGCAATAACGGTAAAAGATACAGCTGTGATGCTTAGTTTTTCTGAAAGATCGTATTCTGGAGGGGTGCCTTTCGGGGTTTGTTTTTGATCTAATGAATTTTAAAGTTACCGTGGGCCATTCAAAGTGGCCCCCAAAATTCAAATTTCCTGATGCTCAGGTACGGACTGCTCACAGCATTGGAAGAGAGGCCGTTTTCTTAATGTGTGTGAATAGCAAACGGTGGAAGGAGAAGCTTGCTGACTTATTCTCATTATCTATCTGTCTATCTATATACTGTTCCCCCTTCCCTTTCCCTCCCCTCCCCGAGCACAAGATCAAGTGTTAATTTAGCTGTGTCCTCCCCTTCCCCTTCCCTCTTCCCTCCCCCTCCCTTTTCCTCTTTCATCGCCCTCAACCCTTCCCTTTCCCTTCCCTCCCCCCCAGCACAAGATCAAGTGTTATTTAGCTGTGTCCTCCCCTCCCCTCCCCTCTTCATCTCCCTTCCCCTCCCCTCTTCTACCCTCCCT
Organism: Macrobrachium rosenbergii; assembly: GCF_040412425.1. Taxonomy (NCBI): domain Eukaryota; kingdom Metazoa; phylum Arthropoda; class Malacostraca; order Decapoda; family Palaemonidae; genus Macrobrachium; species Macrobrachium rosenbergii. Next base: position 40,410,975 of record NC_089784.1, read on the forward strand.
TTCCCTTCTCCTCCCCTCACCTTCCATCTTCCCTTCCCTCCCCTTCCCCTATCCTCCTACCATCCCACTCACCTTCCCGCTTCCCCTCCCCATCCCCTCCACCTTTCCCTACACCCTTCCCCCTTCACTCTTCCATCCCCTTCCCCATCCCCTCCCCTCCTACTCCCCCTTCCACCTTCACTCCCCCTGCCCTACCCATTCACCCTTCCCCCTCCCCTTCACTCTTCCCTCCCCATCCCCTTCCCCTCACCCTCCCACTCCCCCTTCCATCTTCCCTCCCCCTCCTCTCTCCATTCACCCTTTCCCTTCCCTTCACTCTTCCCTCCCCTCCTCTCCTCCCTATCCCCTTCCCCCTTACCCTCCTACTCCCCCTTCCCCTTTCCTCCCCCTCCTTCCCCTTCCCTCGCCCTCCCCGTAAACGGGGCTGGTGTTGCCGTAGGCTTTTGTTGGCTATAACTAGTACGGTTAATTTAGCTGTGGGTATGGGTATGGTATAGATATGGGTATGGGTATAATATGGATATGGGAATGGTATGGTATTGATATGGGTATGAGTATGGTAGGAATAAGGGTATGGGTATGGGTATGGACATTGGCATGGGTATGGGTATAGGTATAGGTATGGATAGGGTACGGTACAGATATGGGTGTGGGTATGGAATGGGCATGGGTATGGGTATAAGTATGGTACAGATATGGGTATGGTATGGATATGGGTATGGATATATTACGGATATGGGTATGGGTACGGAATGCTTATAGGTAGGGGTATGGTACAGATATGGGTATGGGTAGGGTATGGATATGGATATAGGTATGGTGCAGATATGGGTATTGGTATGGTATGGATATGGGTATGGATATATTATGGATATGGGTATGGAATGGATATGGGTATGGGTATGGTACAGATATAGGTATGGGTATCGTATGGATATGGGTATTGTTATGGGTATGTTTATGAACCTTTTGTTAAAAGTGTAGTAAATAAACAAGTGACCCAACGCGCCATGGATGGTCTAGCATAATACTAAAACTCTTAAATGTTTGTTTGTTTGTTTGCACACTGGAAGGCAAAAGGGGCGGGTGCTGCCTGTAGACTTTTGCTGACTATTATAGCAACGTTACTTTACCTGTGGGTATGGGTATGGGTATGGGTATGGCAAGGATCTGGGTATGGGTATGGTTATAGGGTATAGGTATAGGTATGGTATGAATATTGATATGGATATGGGTATGGTACAGATATGGGTATGGGTATGGTACAGATATGGGTGTGGGTATGGGTATGGTAGATATGGGTATGTATGGTACAGATATGGGTATGGTATAGATATGAATATAGGTAAGGGTATGGGTATAGGTATGGGTATGGTATGGATATGGGTATAAGTACAGTACAGATATGGGTATGGGTATGATATGGAATTGGGTATGGGTATGGTTATAGGTATGGTACAGATATGGATATGGGTATGGGTATGGGTTTGAATATGGGTCTTTTGTTAAAAATGTAGTAACTAAAAAAGTGACCCAATAGGTCATGGGTGGTCTAGTCTTAACCAAAAATTATCACACGTTGAATTTGCCTGCGTGGTTTTGGTTTTCACGATCGTTGACCTACCCCAGTTTTCACACACACATAATGAAATCAGAGGCAAAAAAGTGATGAAATCACAGAAGGGGTAGCAAAGCCCAGCCACAAGAGACAGATATGGAGGCCAGGAGATACAATGGAAGGGGTTGGGAGTAGGGCTTTACTCCGCAACCTGATAAATTATGATGAAAGCGAAAAGTAGAAGTAGGAGTCTTTTCTCAATCCATATAGAAACCGAGTGCCATTATATGTACATTGATAAGTTTTTCCTATGTAATTTAAATTTAATCTTTACACAATTACTAATTTTCTTTGACGAAATTGACGTAGTTACACGAAGCTAGTTCTTTGATGAGGCTTGCTGAATTTTCTTACTATTTACGTTAGATTTAACATTAAATCATTTTCCCCACGATAAACTGGTTATTTCAAGAGCTATTTTCTTAGTAGTAGGTCCTTAATATATGGTGAAATGAATTTCGGTGGAGAGGAAATGGTGCAGACGCTCCAATATACCATGGGTTATTTCCTCTCAGGGCAGAGAAGCGGCGCTCAACAATACTTGTAATTTTAAATTATTCAATTCAATTGTTATCTATGTCTTCGGATTTACATCCTCACCTTTGCTATTATTTACCAGAACAGGAAATGATTTTTTCAAAGAGTAATTCTAAGACTTCTGGAATAGTAAACTCTAATTTAGGGGACCTAGCTGTATTCAGATAAAAAGGGCATCGTGGCTACTGAGACCAAAGTATTTTTCTTTAATTCTTATGATGATTTCTGTAGATTCATACCATATTTCTTCTTTGATTGCTATTATTATTAATATTCTATATTAGCAAAAAGGTCATTTACTGTTCTCGAATACGAAGTTTCATTGGGATAGAATGTGCATTTATGAATAAAAAAAAAGAGGGAAGTGAATATATTAAAATTAAATAGTTAAAAGAAGCTAACAACAAATTATTCGAAATAAACACTGCCATTGATAAATATATAAATCAATAATCAAATAGGTAAAAAAGTGACAAACAAGAAATAACAGGGTAGGTGAAATCGAATGGCTGAAGAGGAATATGTTCTGACAGTGAATTTTTTCTTCTTAATTTATCATTTCTTTTTGCACCTGTGTAACACAAGACCAGCTCCTACAAGTACTCTGTCACCTGTTTTCTATTTGACTAGGAAACCATAAAAGTTTCTTCAGCTCCCTTTTTCTGTCTTCTAAGAGGGTCTTTTCTCACTGCCTTTTAAATCAGAAGAACTTTTGTCCAACACACCTCTTCAGTTCCTTAATCATACTTTAGAAGCAATCTTTAAAAAGGGTACTTGTATTTCAAGTACTCTACAGCTCGACTATTATGAGTTGTTTTTCCTTTTCATATATTCTAGCTTTATACCTTCATTTAATTTTTTGGCATGTTTTTGATTTAAACCTAATCCAAGAAAGGTAACAATTCATTGTTATGACCCAAATACCTATTTTAACATTTTTCATGTTTATTTTGGTTACTCCCCAATAATTGGTCCTTAACTCGACAGATTATTTCTTGCCCTGCTTTCCTCTTGAAATTGGCCTGTTTAATTAGTTACTGATATTTCATGTATTATGTTATTTTCCTTTCCCTCTTTGTTCATTTCACTCATGATGAATTGCAGCTGAGCTTGAGTGTCTCCACACTGCGGAATGAGCACGACGCTCTGGAACTTTATGAGGATTTCTTAAATATTTTTACTCTCAAATTCAAATTTGTGTGTTTTTTTTTTAAATAGACCTGTATCTTAAAAAAAAAAAAGAGATGGTGGAAAATATAAAAGCAGGGATTTCCAAAGCTTGGCAGAAGAAAGAGAGAGAGAGTCGCCAAGCCGCGTAATCCTCGGAGGATATTTGACACAATGCAAAAATATCATACACTAGGTTTCAGACACATGGAATGACACATCTGTCGTTTGTGACTTTAAATATCATCAAGTAATCATTGCTGGGCAAAATGGCAGATCTAGCTTTCTGGATCTGAAGAATTTTGTAAGGTCATTCGCTGTCATGAATTTTGAATGTTCATCGAAGAATAAGAGATCCCGACGACGTTACCTGGCAACGCACACATCGCATACGAATTGTCCTGGAGGACAGGAGTTGCAAAACGTCTCGTCGGTGCAGGAGGGGAGGGAAGGCGATCCGTCACACACCTGCTGCTGAGGAACGCACACTCCCGTCCGAGGGCAGACGAACTCGTCCACGCCGCAGTGTGTGCAACCAACCTGTCGATCGACAAAAGGGATCAATTTTAACTTCAGAACTGCAACTAATGGTAAAGATATGCGAGACATCCCGTTCGAAAGCTGATATAACTGTCGAAACAAGTAAGCATATGAACTAAGTTTAGATGGGTTAGATCAGTTTGGATTAGCTGGGCCGCTTTTTGACATATAGTCTGAAAAGTTAGAATTTCTGTATTACTTCCCTAGATTTACCTGGCGTACCTTTTAATAAAGATTCCTGAAAATTCCAATTTTCTCGTTACTGCTGTCACAGTAATCATTGAAAAGTTTTTAAATCTAGTCGAAATGCCTGTCCGCTGGCCATTATAGATTTACATAAATCAACAAACAGGCAAAGCGAAAATGAACTGGGGTTTTAATGAATAAACTTGTGTGTTTGTTCAGTGCTCGAATTTATTCAATAGCCACTGGTCTAGAATGCATTTAGCGTTTATTTCCAATGTGCATGAGTTCTGAAAGAGGAAATTATATTTCAGAAAGATTAAAGAAAATAAGAAGAAGCCATACTTCGGCCAAGTCAGTGTATGACCAAAATCAATAAGTTAATATAAAGATATATATTGCCAGTGGTGAAACCCAAGTCTGCATTAGAGGAAGATTCCACACTCAGTTTGTATCAAATCTGGTAAAGAAAGCAACAGGTGACATGGACAGCAATTGCGATAAGGTAGAAATAATAAGGAAATCAATACACTGGAACTATCCAGATGAAATAAAACTAAAATGAGCATTACACATGAATATTAAAACGAACACTAATATAAATCAACAGAAATAGAAATTCAAAATCAACTTGAAAAGGATGAATCCCCAAAGCGGTTTCCTGCGAAATTTCTGCGTAAGCGAGTATTCAATACTTGAAAAAAAGATTTAAAAAAAGACGATTATGGCTGCTCGTTAAAGGTGTCTGCTTCAGAGGCCCTTCGATGGCACTCCTAGGTGAAAGATCGCTGACGAAGTGCATGGAATAAATAACTGACGTACTGGGTGGGATGTAATGGATGGCAGAGCTAAGGGCCATCTCGGTGGCGGTACAATTTATTCCTTCTTAAGCCGTGTCTTTAGACAGAGTAGAGACCACATGGCCTACTAGTAAGACTTACAGAATGAAGTAAAACAGGAAATGTTTACGCAACACAGTAAGACTAAACGAAATCATCTTTTGAGCGAAATTGATTCGGATATATGAAATGCTGAATAACACGAGAAAGAACATGACAAGAAAATGCATAAAAAAAAAAAAAATAAATAAAAACGAGAAAAATTTATCAAAATGTGAGGGTAAAATAATGCGATACTGTAGTAATATTTATGGATGGTAAAGCGAACTCGGCAACTAGTGACACTGAAAAGAAATTTAGTCGAAGCCGATTGCATACAATATGAAAATGGGGAGGGGAGGAGATGCTCTCAGGACAATAACTGAAGACTTTGAAGACTACTCGAAAAAAAAAGATCTTCGTATAAAGTAAAATATAAAGGCATTTTTATGAACAATCAGTGAAAGTTAGATATCTAGGCCTACACATGTTACCAAATTCCATGAGGCCATTTTCACTGTTTGCTCTGGAAAAATGGACTGTTCCGTGAACCATGGATTAATGGATCTCCATGACTGCGCCGAAATGATTATCACGCAAAACAGAACAACAGCGAAAGCTGCCTACCTCGTCCAAACCATCAAGGGGGACAGTCCTTCCGGCCATCACAACGCCAAGCTGATGGAATCTTCAGCCCCCCTGAACACTGCATCGTCGAATCATTGTTGCTGTCTGCTACTGCAAATGAAGTAATATTAACTTCCAGAAAAAGTAAAGTGGTTGCGATAGCCTCTTTTATTTGTTTAGTTGCAAACATTTATCACAATCACGAAATCATTATCTTTCTGGCTTAAACTCTCAGCTATTGAATAAGGTAGGCAGAGAGAATGTTGTGGCAGATGTACTTAGTAGTTTGCCTATTAAGGATGATTTTTGAGTTTCATACCCCTGTTGAATATATTAAGCTGGTAGAAGCAGTAGATTTTGATGATATTTCTTTTGAGGTTATACAGAAATGAAGTCTTAAAACAAATCATTCAGTGTAACAAGTTTGGTTTGTCTAAAGGGGATTCAAGATTGTCTGAGTATAGCTCCGTGAAAACTGATCTTAGTTTATATGATGATGTAGTAATGTATAGTTTAAGGTGTTGGATCATTTACATAGTGGTCATAATGGCATAAATGTCATGAAAGCAGAAGCTAGGAATTGAGTTTAGTGCCTAAGATTGATCAAGATATTGCAGAGGATACAGAGAGTTGTCATATTTGTTATACTAATTACCAACCAAATCAAGCCCCTGTTCTTTCTTGGCCGTCACCTGGTAAAGTGTGGTCTAGATTACACATTGATTATGCTGGACCTGTGGATAATAAGTATTTTCTTTTGATTATAGATGCATTTTCTAAGTTTATGGATGTCCATGTTACTTCCTCAACGACAGCAAATGTTACTATTGAGTTGCTTAGGGAAACTTTTTCTAATTTTGGTATTCCAGACGAAATTGTATCAGATAATGCACCATATTTTGTTTCTGAAGATATTAAGGTTTTTATAAGAAAAACGGTGTATGTCTTATAATTCTTGCACCATTTAATCCTTCATCAGATGGATTAGCTGAGCAAGCTGTGAGGACTTTTAAAGAAGGCTTGAAGAAGTTGAAGAGAGGATCTATAAACACTAGGCTTTGTAGGTTCTTGTACAATTATAGAAAAAGTTCACATTCTAGTACTGGAAAGTCACCTGCTGAACTACTGTTTGGTCATTCCTTTAAAACAACCACTGAATCAGTTTTGTACATTCTAAGAGAAATAGAGATTTTCAAGTTTTGTCAAAGAAATTGTTCTCTCAGGAAACTCCTAAGTACAATGCTGGAGATACTGTTCGCAAAAAATTTTGGAAAAGGAGAGCCCTGGGTTGAAGGAAAAATGTCAAAAGTTGTAGGAGTAAGAAATTATCTTGTGCAAGTTCATAATTTTAGAAATATGCTCTGGGGGAGACACCTCGACCAATTAATGCCTAGAGTTACTAGTAACCTTGTTAATCCAACTAAAGATTCTTTCTCACATGTCGTTTCTTCTAGCAGTGTAGATGAATCTTGTAACGATAATCTACCTGCAGCCTCAGAAGTTTGTGTAGAATCTTGTGAAAATGATGTACCATGTACTGTTCAAAAGAATGAGAGGGATGAATCATGTGTACCCCATACTCCAGTTTTAAGGAGATCAAGCAGAGTTGTTAAACCCCCTGATAGATTGAATTTGTGAATGTTTATTTTTTTGTTCATGACGAGATTTTCTTGATGCTTATTGGGGGAAGGAACTGTTGTGTATTAACCTTGCGTAGGGATTGCGCATGTTGAAGCACTGCTTGTCTGGGGTGCACTGTGGGTTGTTGTGATTGGGGAAAAGCCCGCTGAATTTTGTAGCCACAAGATGTAGCGAGATATAACGACTAAAGCCAATGGTTAGCCAGCTGTATTATTAATCCTCTGCCTCGGGCCACCACGTAATACTATATGAATCATGACAAGGTAGATCTTCTGAAGAATAATCCAGCACTTCCTCCAAGTATACTGAGGTGGAATATTGTCTTTCTTTTTAATACCAAACAGGAATCTGGATGTTTTCTTTCTTATGTCGGTATGATGACCTCTGCCTCTCCAAATGACTATCTTGATACTTAAATAAATGGTCAACTAATAATCATTACTGAATGGTGAACCAGGGGACCCTCAATAACCCAACCCTGTTAAAGGTAGCAGAAATCCTGGACGCTGAACCTAACAAATATTGACCACAACTGATGAAAACCAAGAAAAGGAAACTGTTTACCTCCAGCATTAACCATCACGATCAGCACCTTCATCATGAACCCGTGATACCTCCCATAGGGCCATAGCACAAACACCAGCCCATCAGTAATGAACCCAGACCAAGAGTGACCATTCCCTCTTTCATCACAGGCAGAGGTAATGCTCAGCCACTGCTACTTACTCCATCAGCACCACATCAAAAGAGCTTCAAAGTTTCACGGTTGACTTGAGTTTTGGGGGTTGGCAGTAGGGACTCCTTGTACTTTCCACACTTTACCAAATTTACGAGCTGCCTTAGGGCAAGGGCCAGTGCTACCATGAAAGCTGTCTGATATAAACCAACCAACCATCCCTCATTTGTAATCTACGAGTTGTTCTAATGGTAAAAGTTGGTACTGGCATAAAGCCAGCTCTATCAAAAACAGTAAAATTAATATTAATATGCCAAGGATAAGCCATGGTAACATATGACTCAAATTTCTAAAAAGTTATGTAGATACAGGTTAAAACTAATATACAGTATGTGTCCACCTATGAACTTTGGAGATATATTTGATCTGTCCCCATCAGGGAAGATCTTTAGAAAGACAGAAAAGGCCTATAAAATACTCAACACAGCTGAAAAGTTGTTGTCTTTAAAGGTTATAGCAATAATAATTGTATTCATTTATGGGAGCTCCATATTGTTGGTTGCAAAATTATTATAATACTGACAACGTCATGAAAAGACCCACCGTTAGTAGGGTGTATCCTAGCCACTCCGGCGCAAGACATCTCGTCTTCATTTCCGGTGCAGTCCTGTACTCCGTCGCAGACTTTCTCCCTCGGGAGACAAGAGTTTTCTTTCGTTCCACCACAGTCACCCGAGGGGCAGATTTTTCCTGCGTGATTAAAGATGAGTTTTTTAAAGATGAATTTTATTTCACAAACAATTAATACACATAGAGAGCATGTGCTCTGGCAAAATATGCCATCCAGCTTAATAATGGGAGGCTTCTTGCTTAATCATTTTTTAAACTGATAATTTGGGCAAATGGAATACACTACATAGAAAGATTGTTCACCAAGTCTTAACTGTACACGCACTCACATGCATTAATTAATGCAGAGATATTAGCCTGAGCTTTAATGGTCACTAAGTCATACCTCCCCCCGTAGGGGAGTAGTGCCGTCAGTGCACCTCATGCAGTGCACTGTAGGCATTACCTAAGGTTCTTTGCAGCGTGCCTTCGGCCCCTAGCTGCAATCCCTTTCGTTCCTTTTACCGTACCTCCTTTCACATTCTCTTTCTTCCAACTTACTTTCCACCCTCTCCTAACAGTTGGTTCACAGTGCAACTGCGAGGTTTTCCTCCTGTTAACCTTTCATACCTTCTTATTGTCAATTTCCGTTTCAGCGTTGAATGACCTCATAGGTCCCAGTGCTTGGCCTTTGACCTAAATTCTATATTCAATTCAAGTCATACCTTCTCAAACATTCATGTATGAACAAACGCATGAGTGTTTGTAGACACCTTGAAATGTGTGTACGCATGAGCACCTACATACACACTAACCAGACATGTGAGATGCTTGCATGCTTCTCGGAAATGAATATTAATAACGAGTACCTTAGGATTTATCATCATTAGAGAGAGAGAGAGAGAGAGAGAGAGAGAGAGAGAGAGAGAGAGAGAGAGACAGTTACAGACATGTGAAAACAACTGCATCACACCAAAAAAAAAAAAAAAATGACGGAAACAACTAAGGTTGCTACATACCTGAAGGGCATCTAAAGGCTCCTTCTGCGCAGACTCCTTCTCCAAGGTGGAGCAAGGTCACTCTGCGACCGTTTCCACATGCAGCTGGGCCATGGAAAGTAGTATCACAGTCTAAAAAAAATAATAATAATAATCAAACGGAAATAATGAATATAAAGACGACGATGACGATGATGATAGTGTTAATGAAAATCCTGCAAGAAAGGCGTGTGAGGTTGATATAGTCCGACACAGAATCAGAAAGAGCTTAGAGTTGCCTCACAGAACTCTCGAATTCCACCTGTTACTGTGATTATGGTTCATTTTAATGTTTCTCACTCATGTCAAAGTTGTCCATTGACATGCAATGATGAATCGTCTACAAGTCAAGGTAACGCATGAACTTGGCCATGACCATTACCTTGTTTCTTCTCTGGAGCCACTCACTGTCAGGGGAAACATCTCATAAATATCATCGTTAGTCATACTAATAATTTTGCGTAATAGCTCTTTTGACTTCTCCATAAAGTTGAGAGTACGTGATGTTATCTATTTTAGCCCCAACTCTTCTGCATTTAGATGTATCCGAAACAATAAGGTCCAGTTTTGCTATGTAGTCAACTGGATCAAGACCTGTTACCTGGATACTGTATAGGCTACCACACATTCACAAACTGAACAACCCCTTCCGCCAATTATTTCATCCGTAGGCACTGTTCCTCCACAGGCACTTTCAAGCAGAACCTTAGAATATTTTTAGCTATAGTTATCAAACCACTGACAGTCAATGGTTACACACCATAAGAAAAACTCAACCAACTTTAATAATTAATTAACATCTGTAAACCACAGTGAAATTGTTGCGATGGCCACTTTCCACGAGGATTCGTTGTTTACATATGTGCCATTTGTTAAGACTGCAAGTATAACTTTAGATAACAATTTATGATGACCAAACATGCGGTTCTTCCTCGTACATATTTCACAGGTTAACTATTTTTACGTAGGAATGAGCGCAACTTCACACCGTACATTACTTTTATCGTTCGCCTTTTCGGCTTTTTTTATTAACCAGGTCTGAAGAAAGCTTTAGCACTCCGTAGACCTTGTGAATAAGCAGTATGAATGAAAGCTGTATAGTGTTAACTGACCCTTAACTAACCTAGACAAGACTGAAATTAACAAATATTTCTGTATTTACATCTGAAAGCAAATTATACTCTCGCTTTACGGAAGGATATCTGATACACAAGCTGCATATTTAAGGAAATCTTAGCTTTGAAATATGAAAACCAAATCTTGCCAAAATTAGCACTAATTGATTGATACAGCTTTGTTTGTCTACACTAATAAATTGGTTCTTTCCAAATCAAGACGGGCTTTCTACTAGCGGTGTTTGCGCGTTTTCTGGTCCAGAATGTAAAATCAGGTTTTACCGGTAGTTATAACCGTTGGCTACACCTCAGAACTTCTGACTTAATGGGAAGGAGCATTCCAGTGGGACTGCCACTTTCTAAATGATCACAATCAGGTAAGGGAGATCACTCTTACCAGTATGACCGTGTTTCACGCAACAAGTCCTTAAAATCTTATATACTGTAATATTAAAAAAAATGGACCATTTTTTGCATTTAAAAATTAAACTTGAACTTAATGTTTATCAAAGAGTTGTTTAAATATTTTTAGTTTAGCTTCTTTTCTGTTTATTCCATTGGTTTCTAGCCAACAGTTCGTAACAGCCTTTTTGTACAAAAGATTTTTCTTGTTTTTAGTTAATCATCTAAATGTTTCTAATTATAAACATTGAAAGAAAATTATTCTTAATAATGTATATATTTTTTTGATAAATTGTATCTGCATGATGCTTTCTCTATTATCTTAGCTTGATGAGAGGGACAGGTGCATTACGGATTCTAGCAGTTTGTTATGATTCAGATATATATATATATATATATATATATATATATATATATATATATAATATATATATATATATATAATAATATATATATATATATATATATATATATATATATATATATATATATATATATATATATATATATATATATATATATATATATAAACACACACATATATATATATATATATGAAAAAGAGAGAGCGAGAGAGATTATGGTAAACCTTTTTTCTTTTTAAATTCCATTTGTTAATTAAATTCAAGTTATAAAATGCTGCATCAGTGCGTGTGATACCGAACCTGAGCACGGCCCCCCCTCTCCCGCCCCCTCCTCGGACCACAAAAACGACATAAAACGCAGTTTTGGCGAGATTTTTCCACTGGTGACTGAAGACGACTGACGAGGAGGCGGAACGTCGAAACGGAGACCAGGTTTTGCAAAAGACGGCCGGAAGGTTTTATGTCATAATACACAGGTTTAAGCAACATAAAATTTGATATCTTCTGGGGATTAAATGACGTTTTTGTGTTTATATTAGTGTCATGGTGGCTTTCGCATCCACAAATAGCATGTGGGAATGCGAAGACAGAAGTGAAAAGACAATGAGCTGTGTGGAATGGCGAAAACATAAATTTACCTTTTTCTCTGAGAGTACTATCAGGAAAAACAAAATACATACAAAATTGATTGACACTATTTTCAATTTTGCTGTATCGAGAATGAATAGATCTGATGGAATTTCTTTTAGTAAAAGAAAATAATCACTGTCAATGAGAGACTATTTTGCTCTTCTTAATAGAGAATGGGAGCTTATTCTTTTTTTGATGAAGAAAAGTTGCTAAGGAATGAAAGCAATTTCTAAAAAAATCCTCTGGAATAAAAAAAAATCCGTAGAGGATGCTTTGATATTTTTCCTTTAACCACCGCAATGAAAGCCTTCAGTGTTTTTTCTTTTTAACCAAATTGAATTTTACATCTTTTATTTTATTCTATTTCAGTGAGAGAAATTTTCTTGTTTTCTCTTTTTGATATCTTAAAATGAAAGACTTTGGATTTTTAATCTAACAGAATGAGGGATCTTAACTTCTTTGTCTTTTCAGTTCAGTGTAATTAAAGACTACCGTATCTTTTTTTAGCCTTTACGTCAGTTTAATGAGAGATTTTAAATTTACTTTATAATCTAACGAAAAAAAGACAAACTTTGTTTCTTCTGATTTTAATTCACCGGAATAATGGTCTAATATTATCACAATTTATACTTTTATTCTTGTTCCTAAATATAGTTCAATATTAGCCAAACTTTTACTTTTATTCTTGCTCTCAAATATAGTCTAATATTATAACAATTTATACTTTTATTCTTGTTGCCAAAAACAGTTTATCAAAATTTAAACTTTTGTTTTTTGCTCCCAAATATAGTTAACTGCTTTCACAATTATAATTTTATTCTTGTTCCCAAATATAGTTTAACATTATAAAAAATTATACCAATATTCTTGTTCCCAAATATAATTTATTAAAAATATTTATAGTTTAGTATTTTCACAATTTATACTTTTATTCGCGTTCCCCAATATTGTTTAATGCTACCACAATTTATACTTTTATTCTTGTTCCCAAATATAGTATAATATTTTTAGAATTTATGATTTTCACATTGTTCCCAAATATAATCTAATATTATCATAATTAAATCTTTTCTTCTTGTTCCCAAATATAGTTTAACATTACCAAAACTTACACTTTTATCCTTCTTCCCGAATATAGTTTAATATTATCATAATTTGTACTAGCATTCTTGTTCTCAAATATAGTTTAATATTATCATAATATTTTTAGTTCTATTCTTGTTCCCCAATATAGTTTAATATCATTAAAACCTATACTTTTATTCTTGTCCCCAAATTAAATTTATACTTTTATTCTTGTTCCCAAATATAGTTTCATAATATTAAAATTTATAATTTTATCATCTTCCCAAAAATAGATAAACATTTTCACAATTTATCCTCTTTTTTTTGTTCCCAAATATTATCACAATTCATACTTTAATTCTTTTCCCAAATATAGTCTACTATTATCACAATCTATCCGTTTATTCTTGTTCTGTAATATACAGTTTACTATTATCGCAATTTAGGCATTTATTCTTGTTCTCAAATATGATTTAACATTTTCACTACTTATATTTTTATTCTTGTGCTTAAATGTAGTTCGCATATATAGTTTAACATTATCAAAATTTATACTTTTATTCTTGTTCCCAAATATAGCTTAATATTATCACAATTTATACTTTCACTCTTGTTCCCAAATATAGTTTGATATTATCAAAACCTATACTTTTATTTTTGTTCGAAAACGAATTCCGGCCACCATCTGGAGTGAATGAGTTTCCCCATCGTTTTGAAACTTGAAAATCAAAGATAATAACACCGGAGGGTAAAGGGATTTTAATGGTATAGTGATTATTAACATTATCATTATTGTTATGCTATAATTCTGTCATCGTCGTTGTCATTACCATCAAAGCTAAAATCGATAATACCTAAGAAATATGATGCAACCCTTGTCCTCTATATCCCTGCACGAATTACAGTATTCCCGAAGAGTTGCCAGCGTAAAATTTGAAAAGAAACTTTCTCTCTCTCTCTCTCTCTCTCTCTCTCTCTCTCTCTCTCTCATGCAGCTGTATTGCGAACTCATTAGGCGCCTTGCCCTTGGCCTTTCCCGCAGCCCTCCGTAAGGTCAGTAGGAAGACTATTCAGACCAACATAATTAAGTCATCGCTGTTTCCATCCCCTTATTTACCGACGAAGATCAAAAGGAAAGAAATAATAAATTCGTATTTAATCGGAACAAAGGAGGGCTTTAACTCGGGATCTTCATTATTTTTAATAATTTGTTTGATAATTTCCATCTGGCCCAACGCAAGTCACCCGGAACATGGAAATTTGCCTGCATTCAAAATGAAAGCTGACTTCGCAGGCTGCAATTATTGACGAAAACGTTTTAATTATCAGAAAGCAGCGTATCATAAGATTGCCCTTTCTTTGTGAGACATAATTTACAAATTTCTTTGCGTTAAAGTCATATTAAACACACACACACACAGAGAGAGAGAGAGAGAGAGAGAGAGAGAGAGAGAGAGAGAGAGAGATTAAGTATATCTTAGTTTTAACCAGACCACTGAGCTGATTAACAGCTCTCGTAGGCCAGGACCGAAGGATTAGATTTATTTTACGTGGCTAAGAACCAGCTGGTTACCTAGCAACGGGACCTACAGCTTATTGTGGAATCCGAACCGCATTATGACGAGAAATTAATTTCTATCACCAGAAACAAATTCCTCTAATTCTTCATTGGCCGGTCGGAGAGTCGAACGCTGGGCCAACAGCGTGCTAGCCGAGAGCTCTACCCACCCCTCCAATGAAGAGCTGTGAGAGAGAGAGAGAGAGAGAGAGAGAGAGAGAGAGAGAGAGAGAGAAACAGCTTTGTAGAGTGGTGTCCGGAAAAGCAGGAAATAAATCATATCAGATATGGAAGGGGATTATTTTGTTCCGCTGGAAAGACTTAACGGTTTCAGCGACCAAAGGGCCTCCTTAATACAAGGCGGCTACATGACTTTGGATACTTACATACAACGGAAAATGAAGGTAGAACTAAGGACAATCTGGGAAGGCACTCGAAAACGCATTTTAAATCATAAATATAATATAAGAACAAATAATACAAGTAATGCTTTATGTGTCCACAGTAGTATGTGTAACTTACCAATTGACTGGCCCGGGTCAAAGATTTTATTTAAGAGCACAGGTTTTATTGAAAGAAATTTGATACAGACAGCTTGCATTGTTCACAGCAAAGGAAAAAATTTTAATTTACCTCCTGGTTTATATGAATTAGATCCTTTTCTTTTACATGTCATGAGACGCCAGTACAAATTGCATAATGATATCCATTAACGATCATATAATATACGTTTGTTAATATGTACTTAGTGTTATGCTCTTTCAAATGGACATTTTACCCCACTTGATATTTTGGTAATTTTCATTCGTTCAACTACTATTCTGATTTTATTGTATTATTTTGCTGTTGTACGTTTTTAGTTCAAACTGCTAGTTTCTGGTAACGGTATTTCATATGTTTGAGATTTTAGGCCTTTCTTGGCTTCATACATTGTAAACTTTTTCTCTTCCTTAATAAATGCTCCAAGAAGAGGTCCACTGGAGGACGAAACTGTTGGAATATTCTAACCAAAACATCTTTCATTTTCCTAAGAAGATACCAGTTTTATTGCCTTACAGGTTTGGTGAATATATCCTAATGTAGACTCCTTGTGCGAAGAGAGAAAGAAATAAAAAAAATACGAAAGAATAAGAAGTAAGAGTTCACCTATCTCCGCTATCCACACTCGATAAACAACGTTACTTTATAGATAAGGCACTAACAAGTCATGGTTCACCACTACCTGCTAGCGTTAATAAGTAACAACCCAACAACTCAGGGGTCACAAACGTCGTTAGTCCTTGTTTTAGCATGAACTAAATCTGTCCCAGAAATCTTTTATGTTATTAATTAATCAATTAATTAAGTGCAAAAGACTCTGTATAGTGGGAGGTAAAAGCTGTCGAGGTTAAGCCTCAACTTCTCAGATACTGACGACAGATTGTTCACTTGAAAATATATCAACCACTTAAGTTTCTACGAAAAGCTACGAAGGTTCTTGATTTCTAATCGAAGGCAATCGAACTTTTGCTTAAAGCTATTTTAAGTATATGTAATTACCTAATAGGCTTGAAGGCGTCGATAATGGTTATCCTTCGTCTGTTAATCTACTGCTACGATAACTCAAATTTGTTGGTTACGGATCTTGATGAAATTTTGTGATAATAAAGGAAGAGATTATAGACTCTACATTATAGAGAACAATTTGTACCCTTGTGTCTATGAATCGCAACAACTTTAGAGTGTTTTAGATTCATTATTTACAATGATTAAAGGGTAAGGAGATTTTTGTAATACAGAATATGCGGCAATTCAGCGTAGCAATAAATCAAGCATTCATAACAGAACCTGATATTTTAAAATATTACGAGCATCTCACTGCCTGTGCCACAAATGTAATAAAAGTCCAATGAATTTGTACCTTTAAAAAAATAATTAAAACAATCAAATCTTGTAAGGCATCATTGCCAATGAAAAAACCCATGGTTAAAAAATTAAAAAGAAAATCACGTAAAGGATTTTTATTATTATATTATTATTACAAGCCAATCCGCAACCCTGATTGGAAAAGCAACCTTCTATAAGCACCAGGACCCCAATGAGCAGCCCTGTACAGAAAAGGACATTGAGAAGTAAAGGATAAACACTAACAGATATTATTATTATTATTATTATTATTATTATTATTATTATTATTACATGCCTGATTGGAAAAGGAACCTGCTATTAAGCACCTGGACACCAATAAGCAGCCCTGTATAGAAAAGGACATTGAGAAGTAAAGGATAAACCCTGACAGAAATAATAATAATAATAATAATAATAATAATAATAATAATAATAATAATAATAATAATTATTATTATTATTATTATTCTTATTATTATTATTATTATTGATTGGTCCTGGTGCTTAATAGCATATTAAGCACCAGGACCCCAATAAGCAGCCCTGTACAGAAAAGGATATTGAGAATTAAAGGATCCATTCTGGCTGAAATTATTATTATTATTATTATTATTATTATTATTATTATTATTATTATTATTATTAGTATCCAAGCCGCAACCCTGATTAGAAAATCAACCTTTCATAAGCACCAGGACCCCAATAAGCAGTCCTGTACAGAAAAGGACATTGAAAAGTAAAGGATACACTCTGACAGAAATTACTATTATTATTATTATTATTGCAAACAAGCCGCAACCCTGATTGGAAAAGCAACCTGCTATATGCACCAAGACCCCAATAAGCAGCCCTGTACAGAAAAGGACATTGAGAAGTAAAGGATAAACCCTGACAGAAATTATTATTATTATTATTATTATTATTATTATTATTATTATTATTATTATTATTATTATTATTATTATTTTGGTCTATCACAGTCATCCTATTCGTCTGGGTGGTTTTTATAGAGTGGGGTTCCGGGTTGCATCCTACCTCCTTAGGAGTCCATCACTTTCTGACTATGTCCGCTGTTTCTAGTAGCTCACTTTTCTGCGTGAGTCCTGGAGCTACTTCAGCATCTAGTTTTTCCAGATTCCTTTTCAGGGATCTTGGGATCGTGCCTAGTGTTCCTATGATTATGGGTACAATTTCCACTGGCATATTCCATATCCTTCTTATTTCCATTTTCATGTCTTGATACTTACCAATTTTTTCCCTTTCTTTCTCATCTACTCTGGTGTCCCATGGTATTGCGACATCAATGAGTGATACTTTATTCTTGATTTTGTCAATCAACGTCACGTCTGCTCTATTGGTAAATATCACCCTATCTGTTCTGATACCATAGTCCCAGAGGATCTTTGCCTGATCGTTTTCTATCACTCCCTCAGGTTGGTGTTCGTACCACTTATTAATGCAAGCTACCTGGTGTTTCTTGCACAGGCTCCGGTGGAGGGCTTTTGCTACTGAATCATGCCTCTTTTTGTACTGGTTCTGTGCATATGTGGATTATGGTCTCATCTTTCATATTGCACTTCGTGCATATAGGTGAGATGTTATTTCCATCTATTGTTCTTTGGACATATCTGGTTCTTAGGGCCTGATCTTGTGCCGCTGTTAGCATTCCTTCTGTTTCCCTCTTGAGTTCTCCCCTCTGCAGCCATTGCCATGTTCTCCCCTCTGCAGCCATTGCCATGTTTCATCGCTGGCCAGTTCTTTTGTCTGTCTCATGAACTGTCCATGCATTGGTTTGTTGTGCCATTCCTCTGTTCTGTTTTTCATTCTCCTGTCTCTGCATATTTCTGAGTCTTTGTCTACTTTTATCAGTCCTTCTTCCCATGCACTCCTTAGCCACTCGTCTTCACTGGTTTTCAGATATTGCCCCAGTGCTCTGCTCTCGATGTTCACGCAGTCCTCTATGCTTAGTAGCCCTCTCCCCCCTTCCTTTCGTGTTATGTATAGTCTGTCTGTATTTGCTCTTGGGTGTAGTGCTTTGCATTGCCATGTGTTTTCTAGTTTTCTGGTCTATGCTGCAGAGTTCAGCCTTCGTCCACTCCACTACTCCTGCGCTGTATCTGATGTGTTTATGGCTTTCTGGCGTTGAGTTTTGACTTGAGTATCGCCTTAAGTCTCTGCATATAATCTTTCCTGATCGTGTTCATCTCTTGGTGTTTTATATCCTCTCCTTCTATTATTCCCAGGTACTTGTATCCTGTCTCATCCATGTGTTTGATGCTATTCCCATCTGGTAGTTTTATCCCTTCAGTCCTTGTTACTTTGCCTTTTTGCATGTTGACCAGGGTGCACTTTTCTATTCCCAACTCCATCCTGATGTCCCCAGATACAATCCTTACAATCTGGATAGGCTATCTATTTCCTTGGTGCTCTTACTATACAGCTTGCTGTCATCCATGAACATCAGATGGTTAATTCTGTTGTCTTCTTCTTGAGTTGGTACCCAGCATCTATCTTCCGCAGTACTTTTGTCATGGGAATCATGGCTACTACGAAGAGTAGTGGGGACAGTGAGTCGCCTCGAAAGATCCCTCTCCTGATGTTAACTTCTGCTTATCCCAGAGCTTGTAAGTACTGTATTCTAGTTGTGCATTGTATTTTTAAGGAAGCTGATGGTGTTTTCCTCTGCCCCATATATTTTCAGTCATTCTATTATCCACGTGTATGGTATCAAGTCAAAAGTTTTCTTGTAGCTAATTCAAGCCATGCTTTGGTTGGTTCTCCTTCTCTTGCTATTCTTCATTACCATTTTGTCTATTAGGAACTGGTCTTTTGTGCCCCTACACTTCCTTCTGCAGCCATTCTGTTGGTGGGCAGGGGATGGTGCTTGTATTCTCTAGATAGTTGTATAGCCTTTCACTGATGATATCTGTTAGTAAATTCCACATTATTGATAGGCAGGTGATAGGCCTGTAGTTACTTGCTATACTTCCCTTGTTCTTGTCTTTCTGTACTAAGGATGTTCTCCCTGTGGTCATCCATTTGGGCGCATGGTGGTTTGTGATACAATGCCTGAGTTGTTCTGCTATTGGTGGGTGTAGGGCCTTGAAGTTTTTGAGCCAGTATCCATCGAGTTCATCGGGACCTGGGGCTTTCCAGTTGTGGATTTTCTTCAGTTGGTGTCTGACTGTGTCTGTCGTGATCTTGGTGGATCTTTGTTTTATTCTCCCCATTTCTTCTGCCTTGATTTCCTGGAGCCATGTTGCATGTTTGTGGTACGATACCAGGTTGCTCCATATGTTTTCCCAGAGTCTCTTACTTGGTTCGGCTTCAGGAATTTCCTGGTGGTTGTCTTCCCCTCTTGGTTGGCTGTAAAGTCTTTTCTGGTTGGTTCCGAAGAGTTTGTTCTGTTGGTATCCTTTATTCCTCTTCAGGTACTGTTGGATCTTATGTGCTTTGGCTTAAAGCCTCTGTTTTATATCTTCTATTGCGCTGTTTAGTCCCTTCTCCTGTACGTTGTATTTCTCATTCAGTTCCTCTCTTGTTTTCTTGCTTCTTAACCTCTTTTCTGCCATCTCTTCAGTTTACTCAAGTCAGATATCAACACCATGATTTGTTTTTCCAGGTGCCTTTTCCAAAGCGTTTGCTGTTTTGGTTTCTTTTGGGTTGGTTGTGATGGTGGTGTTGGTGTTTGTATCCCCATGAGTTCTACTACTAGTGTTGCTCCTGCATATGCCAGGTTATTTGTTTCTGCGATACTGGTGGTGTGGATTAGTCTCATTATTTCATTAACTTCACTGTTTTTTCCCTTAGTTTCTTTGTGATGTAGGCTTTCATGGAGGGGATTCTTTGTCCTTTCTGTATCTGGCTTCATCCATTGTCTGATCTTTTCCACCCATACCGACCTCTCTGTTACATCTTCGGTGTTTCCTTGTGTCGTCGTTTGGTAGCTCATCATTCCTGTCGTTTTCTGTGTCCTCGTTTCTTAGTTCGTCTTCTTGTCCTTCGTAGCTGGGTATTATTCCTCTTTCCAGTTCCTCTCTTTCTGTTGTGGAGAGCCAGTTCTTTTTCTTTATGTTCATTACTTGGTCTGCCAGCCTCTGTTCTGTTTGAGGGGTGTCATTTCTCTCATTCCAGATGCTGACCAATCTTCTTCTGTATCCTCTTTCTGTCGGGTTGCTTCTGATGTAGCATCTCCATATTTCCTTATTTTCTTCTTTGTCCATTTCTTCTTCTGGTTTGCCTCTGTAGCTCCAGTCTCTGGTTGCTGGTTACTGTCGTTGTGGTGGTCAGTTGCTGGATGACGACCTCCAAGTACATGACCGTCCTCCCCGTCGACTGGGTTGTATACCTGGCTGCCGGACGAAGCTCCTCTGTTGTCAAAGGTTCCATTTACGTCGTTGTCGTTTATTCTTTCATTTTTTTCCATCATATTGATGAGTTTTGCTATTTAACCCATAGCTGGACTCTACCCCATCGAGAATAGGTACTCATTTACAGCTGAGTAGACAGAAAATTACGGTAAAGATCCTTTCCCAAGGAATCAGCGTCGAGGAGAGCGGTCACCATTCAACGACTGACAAGCCCCAATGTTGCTTAACCAGTCCATCGATGAGCTAAAATCTTTATTATTACTATTACAAGCCAAGCCACAACCCTGATTGGAAAAGCAACATTCTATAAGCACCAGGACCCCAATAAGCAGCCCTGTACAGAAAAGTAAAGGATAAACTCACAGAAATTATTATTATTATTATTATTATTACAAGCCAAACCGCAACCCTGATTGGAAAAGCAACCTGCTATATGCACCAGGACCTCAATTTTCAGCCCTGTACAGAAAAGGACATTGAGAAGTAAAGGATAAACTCTCATATAAATTATTATTATTATTATTATTATTATTATTATTATTATTATTATTATTATTATTATTATTATTATTATTATTATTACAAGCCAAGTCGCAACCCTGATTGGAAAAGCAACCTTCTATAAGCACCAGGACCCCAATAAGCAGAACTGTACAGAAAAGGACATTGAGAAATAAAGGATACACTCTGACAGAAATGACGTAGAATTGCAATTACGATGATACTGAAGCAAACTATTAAAGAAAATAACTATGTGGAAAAAAAACTATGTCAATTTTGAACCTCTGAAGTTTCATTGACTCAACTACAGGATTAGGAAGATCATTAAAAGATTTGATCACAACAAGAATAAAACTTTTGAAAAGTGTGTACTTTTGAACTTCCCAGAAGAAAATCTAGGCTATTAGAATTAATTGTGTATTTAGTTCTATGTCAAATGGTATAGTCTGGTAAGATTTGCGTCCAAAATACGGTCAAAATAATCAAATAACTTGTACAGTATGCTCAAAAAGCGAATAGAACGATGGAACCACTAATTAATATTGAGTTCAGGGATAAAAAATTCAAGATGCAGGTTGGGTGCTGAAAGCCAAATAATAGAATAATTTTGAAAACAAGGAAGAATAAATGAATTAAAACACCTCAGGATAGACAGATCTACAGAAAATTCTAAACACTTTCTCAGTGGATTGATTTTTTTGGTGAAACTGAAAAAGAAATAAACCGGTCTCGTATTGCTCAAGAAACACTATCAATAAAATGATCAAGGTTGGTGGGTGGGGACTGGGAGGGGATTCGGTGGTGGCTGCGGGAGCTAGTGTCGAAGCCTGATAGCAAGTATGATTTAAGTTCTGTTAGAGTTCAACTTCATTTCCCTTAATTGCACCATGCACCATAGGTCTATACTCAGGATACTGGATTAATGCAAAGAAAGTAGTCTCAGTTACAAAAGCAATAAGCTTGTTTTCATGGCTAAACTGTGTATCGTTAAGTATATAAGAAGCAATTATCCAATGAATTACAAGATTACATTCTTCTAGTCTTGTAGTGCCCAACAGAAACTACATTTTGCATTGCAATCTATTAATGAGAAATTGAATAATAATACTAAGAAATAGTCCACCAACTCTCACCTATCTAATTTTGAAACAAGGGCCTCATGAATAGTAAGTTCAAAAGCAGCACTAAAGACCAGTTATGAGAACTTCATGACCAAACTCTAGGGTTTTTTCTTACGGAAAGGGATATTGAAAAATGTCAAGCATGTTAAAAGTATTCTTCACCTTAAAGAAATTATATGTCTAAAAGAATGCCGTTCATTCACTGGAAAAATGAATTGCTGAATGTTGTCAAAATACGTAATTATTCAATCGAAGCGGCTTTACTTAATTCAAGAATTGTTCCTGCAGAAAGCCATTTTGCCAAGGTAACCACAGGCTATATACGCCAATAACTAAATATTGTCTCAGTTCGAGTGAAAAAGCCTTCACCAGAGAAAATAGCTTAAACAGTACGCAAAAATTATTTTATATATATGTATAATTATTCAAATCGTCAGTTATCTAGCTACTATACACGTTAAAGATAAGGTCTGTCTGGAAATCGTTAGGGAAAACTTTAATCCACTACAAAAATACTAAAAATACTATGCCTTGAGTGGCTAGGCGATGCTGGTTAAAACCAGTTATCGTATGATAATCAGTTAAATTCGTAAATTAATAAGCAAGTTTTTATGGTAACGTATGAGGCTTCATGGTTCAATCAAACTTCAAGGAAATACTTTCATAATTTCTTGTTGAAATATCTTGTGAATAATATAACAAGCAAACAGACAACCACGAGTGAAAGTATCACCTCCGTCGAATATCGTTGCAGAGGTAATAATGCAATTTCTGGCAAATGTAATCATAATGTACTTTACAAATTTTGTTACCATCAAATATTCTTATTTTCTTTTATTAAGCAGTCATACAGTTTTTTTTTTACCATACTTCTGAAAACTAAAATTTCATATGTTATTATTTATGTTAACTAAAAATGAAGTATTTCTTAATTCTTTAAAAATTACTAATAATTCTTAAATTTTCTGAAAAAATTACCTATTATAATTCTTTGTGATATGAAAAAATGGTGACTAAAAATTGTTTAATTTTATGAAAACATCTCCGTGTTATTCTTTTACTTTTACATCTACTCTTGATTTTCTGAGAACTCAGTCATAATAATTTTCTGGAATATGAAATTTTGCCCATAAATGAATTAATTTACATAAGAATGATTCACGACTTTTTATCAATTTACTAAAAATCTAGTCATAATTTCTTGATTTCCTCAAAATCTATGGATAAAAATTCTTTGCTCCTCTGAAAAATGAAAGATGATCACAAAGTTTCCATTTGATTTATGCTAGTCATGTCTCCCTTTCCCCTCTCCTTGTCAGAAGAATAACCGCGGCACACCGCGTGACATGTGACAGTTTACCAGGAAGCATGCTCGCCAGTGCTTGTACACAACTAGCCCCCTTGCGGACTTGCTTCTCTCAGCCTCCAGGGAATGATACAAGGAGTCACATTCAAGAGGTTCGTTTGATGCAATATACAATTACTCACAGCCAGTGCCCTTAATTAATACCTCTTCTAGGGATGTTCCTGCGTGTGTGTATGTGTCTGTGTATGTGAGAGAGAGGGAGAGAGACTAAAACTTAGTTTTGTCTTTATTTCAATTCCTAGGGAGAGAGCCACCCATAATTTTATAGTTTTATGTCATTTTTGAGAGAGAGACAGAACGCATAAGTGAAATTTTGTTGCTTTGATTTTTAGAAAGAGAGAAAAAGAGAGGAAGAGTGCAAATATCTGAATTCTTGGTTTACTTTTACATGGAGAGAGAGAACACAATTGAATTCCAGTTCTATTTTTATCTCTAGAGAGAGAGATAGGGAGAGAGAGAGAAAGAGAGACTATAATTGAATTCCTGTTCTATTTCTCGCTTCTCCCTTTCAGGAAAGCTTTCATCTGAACAGCCTCTTTCATCCTTCCCCTCTTTTGCCCTAATTCCTTTCATTTTTCCTCAGTCTAGGTCTCTTTGTCTACAGGTGACAGCGCGTTTGGAAGCGGCCTGTCAAGGTGATGGGGGGTTGCTTGTTACAGGTGTGATATGAATAATGACCGGGGTACCATTAAGGCATTCATATTTTATAATGAGAGACTGAATGAATATATATTATATTATATATATATATATATTATATAAATGTATATATTTTATATATATATATATATATATATATATATATATATATATATATATATATATATATATATATACAAATATATACATTTATATAATATACTGTATATTTATACAGAAAGAGAAACTTAGGAATTTACATCTCATAATTTGTAAAACATTCCATGAAACTTGGAAGATGGACCGCTGTGTGTGTGTGTGTAAGTGTGATAAGAGATAGATGGTGAGCATTTATTGGAAGCCGATACGCCATTAAGTGTAAGCAAATCTTTGTTGCCAAGAAAAAGAGGCGAAGGAGGGAGATGATGAATGAACAGCCAAGCAGAGCTAAGAAATGAATCCATTAACGTCGATTGCTTTGCATTAAAGAGAAAAGGTAGACTCCGAAGCGCCTCGTTTCGCTTTTCTTGGGCCCGAAAAAGAAACGATTGTTTTTATGCTTAGCAGATCCTGTAAGCAGAGTGGATACGACTAGTGTGTGGGGACTGGATTTGAGTGCTCTTGCTTTTAGACAGAATACCTTCCTGAAAGTTTGTCAAGCCTGATTTTCTAATGGTAATATCTGTCAAATACTAAGTTAGTTATAGCAAAGGACAAAATTAAAGCAAAAGATATAAAATTCTCAGAGATATCATTTATATCACAAAAAAACTAATTAGGGGATATAGAACCGGTTAACTTTGGAGAGATCATTAAAACTCATTTAGAAATCTATAAAGTATTTAGGTGTGTATCCAAACATTCATTACAAATTTTAAGTCGGTGTTCTGGACTGTTATCTAAGAGCAAATTCTGAGAGCAAAGCAGAATTCATTTTCTAGTCATTCCTTGTGTGGGTTACTACTAAGGAAAGCCAGACGACATTGACACTTAAACCTTCCATGACTATGTGCGTGGGCACGGCATGGGTAAGCAATCTCATCCATATAATCAGGGCTAAGAAACTTGCAAAAGACCTTAGGAGATTTGGTCAGAGGCAAAATATTCCAAATAGTTGGAATATATCTCTTTAGAGGCATAAGTAAGAACCTGTTATCAAGGACATGGCCAACCATACTTGACAAAATATATCAACAGATTTGTTTTCTCAACGTAACACCAACTGTCTACGGTACTATAATCAATACATGTTTAGACTAGTCATAGTCCAGCTAGGTACGTACCAGTCTCTCTCGTCACTGGCCCTTTTCCGAGTTTGTGTAAAGAAGGAATCTTGGTCCCAGGTTCGGAACGGTCCCTAGAGTTGCGACTTGCTCTATCGACCCTCTCCTGTATTACCACATCTTTTACGGCTTTGGAACACTTAATTCACTGTTCTTTTTAAAAGGAATAAACACCCAAACTAGCACTCACGAAACAATAGATCTAGTGTCGCTGGAATTTGTAATCTGACTTATAAGTCTGGGCCTAGAACCAGCTTGTTCAGAAGTGAGTTTCAAATAGGCAGTTTTCATGATGGATAAAACCAATGGTTTATTTCTTGAGAATGTTATATGTGATGTTTCTTAACAGAAAATCAAAAATTCACAAAGAATTAATTTGGAGACAGAATCATTCTGTATAATTCACTTGTTATTCAGAGAGAGAGAGAGAGAGAGAGAGAGAGAGAGAGAGAGAGAGAGAGAGAGAGAGAGAGAGAATACACAGTTTTGAAGACAAGGGATGTTACTGTAAAATCATAAGTAGGGTATAAATTTTGCTGTTCACTTCAAAACTGTTTTAGTGACTAGTAAATTCGCACAAAACGAATTTTCCCTTAGTTTTATAGTACTCCCTAATAACGTAGTTATAGTGATTTGGTTGCGAGGACATTTAGCTGAAAACCCCGTAAACAGGCAAATATAGAAGTAGATAGAAGTTAGCATTCACAATAAACCTCATTTCTTCTACAGGAACAAGCTCGTTAATAGACAGTGGGTGATTCCAGACGACAATAAGGTGGTTATCACAGCAAAATTCAATCCCATACTGTGAAATCAAAGAAGACACGTCGTGCGAAAAACTTCCAAGACATCATACAAGGAAAGAGCAGACTTTCTTACATTAACATACATTGCGTCAGAGATTCGCTTTCACAAAATGAAGGCCATTTCTTCTAAAAATCGTCTTCCAATTACTCGAGTCTTATATCCGCTCTTCATTCCTCTACTCCACAATTCACTTCTATCATTATTCTCTCATTCTTGGCCTATGTCTCCTGTATCACAGGTGTATGACCCTCCATTGTGAACTACTTTCACTTCCTCCACATTAAATACCTTCAACTTAAAAAACACTCTTCTTCTGTATAGATTAAAAAGAACTTTCCATTTTCACTTTTCACTCATCCTAATGACACTATACGTCTACCTCCATCTATTGTGCCGGCTTTGTCTGTCCGTCCGCACTTTTTTCTGTCCGCCCTCAGATCTTAAAAAACTACTGAGGCTAGAGGGCTGCAAATTGGTATGTTGATTATCCACCCTCCAACCATCAAACGTACCAAACTGCAGCTCTCTACCCTCAGTGGTTTTTATTTTATTCAAGGTTAAAATTAACCATGATCGTACTTCTGGCAACGCGACAACACAGGCCACCACGGCCGGTGAGAGTTTCATGGGCAGCGGCTCATACAGCATTAAACCGAGACCACCGAAAGATAAATCTATTTTCGGTGGCCTTGATTATATGCTGTACAGAAAACTCCACTGCGCCGAAGAAACTTCGGTGCATTTTTTTATTTGTTTATCATTGCACCAATCAACATTTGCATCTCATTCCTTGCCATGAGACACGAATTCAATTAATTTCACTATTTTTTCTCTTTCGCGTTTGTTTATGAAAAGACTGAACCCTTACTTAAACAAAATCTCCATAGAACTGCCCTCACTGATGCAAACATCAAACTGTCCTGTTTCCCGTTTTTTTCTACTTCTTCTGCACCTTTCCTTTCATGTTAGCCATTTCTTGGGACATCATCTTAAATGTTATCATCATTACCCCCATATCACTCAACTCTCTTTTCTCTCTCTCTCTCTCTCTCTCTCTCTCTATTTGTTGGTAAGTTGAATTATTTTTTTACTTTAATTTTTCCATTATATGTAAGTAGTAGGCTAAATAAAGCTCAGTTTTTTATTTCTTGAGCTAAGGTTTAATCTGTAGTGAATGAGTTAGCTGAATTCTGAAAATCATTATGTTAACAAAATATGAATACTGATTATCACTTTAAGTTATTGTACTTCAAAGGACATTCACTACTGTTTTCGTTACATAATTTGTTGTTTAAACATGACAAGTGATGTTTACATTTTTGATGCAATGTTTGTCAAAGTTTTGCTAAAGGACAAATACTAAAAGATCATATAAATCACATTTCACATGTAACTAGAACTAAACATAATAACAAAAGAAAAGAGACACGCACTGTATTTCGATCTTTCAAATGTTCATAAAAATATTAGAGCACAAATTCAGATGAAGTTGGCAGTGTGTGTACACAGTGTATCTGGTTATATTACACACACATTTTGAACGATTTCATTGGAATATATATTGAATAGAAAAAGGGTTTCTTTCATAATGTACCAACTAAAGAAGGTAGAAACTCGAAGGCACCAGGAGCCCGTATCGAGCATTCAGTTTAAGGTTTACCAAATTGCCTTGAGAAAAGAAGAAAAAAAAAAAAATTCAATAGGCCCAAGGAGTTTGGTGTGAGCGGCAATGTGTTTAAGTTTGACTCCAGTCAACTTAGTGAGTGATTGGCGATGAAAAGTCTGATCCAGTTCCTTGATAAGTCACCTTTGGAGGTGGCACGAAGAGTGCAGTTAAGAGAGAGGCCGAGTGCGACGGAGGAGTGAATTATCCATAATAGTCAAGCATCAGAAAAATATAAAATCGATGCCACTGTCGATACTAATGACTGACACATCTTGCCCCGAGAATTTTTCGTACCGCACGCTCAAATTACTGAAAGAAAGCCGTATCATTACGTCACAATTCCCGAAAGCAGCTGACGTGAAGTATAATATTCCTCAACGGGAAGGATGAATTTAGTCAATACGAAAAAACTGCGTGCATGTGTGCGACATACAGTACATATATGACTCACGGTAATTTTATATATATATATATATATATATATATATATATATATATATATATATATATATATATATATATATATATATATATTTTTTTTTAAATATATATATATATGGGGTAATGTGTTTGATTTTAGAATTACTGTGTATATTCAGTCATAGTGTGATGAAACGAAAGAGATGCTTCAAGGTGGTACTTTGGACGATCGCACAGTTGCAAAACCATTGCAGCCAGCAAATAGTTTGATTACTCCAGCTGTTTTGGCTGGATGAACACACAATATTGGCTCTGATTTGTGAGGCAGCCGACCGAGCTGGTATGCGAGTACGTAAGTTCGTGCATTAGAAAATATAGATTGTGTGTCTAATTCTGCCCAAAAGTAAGTCTGATCAATTATTAGCGAAGCAAGAGCGATATCGTCCAGACGTAGCTTTGTGTGTTTCCAATCTCTTAGAAACTGGCAATTAAGGTAAAGTTCAGACTTCTCTTTTTTTCTGTGTAGACTGTGAACTTGTGAATTTTACCATATCCAAGACACTTATGAATTTGTGGGGAGAGTTGGACATAACCATTTATGTCACTTTAATATTCTATTTTATTGTGTTTTGTTTAACGTTTATTAACCATGCATTTTAAACTTTTCATTATTATGTTTTGCACTTGTATATTTGTGGGAGATTACGATTTGTTTAATTCTTCGACAGATGTCTGTGGAATTGCTGTGGTTATAGAGAAAAGGACACTGCAATCTTTGCAATGTGGTTATTTCTCATGTGGTTGACTTTAAGACTAGACCTATAATGTCTAAGATGGAGTGTGTGGGAGTTTTGGGTGTAAAGGCTTTTAGCCATAGTAAAGGTTTTCAGTCATAGTAAGACTTTTTAGTCAGAGTAAGATTAAATCTCGAGTTAGACTATTTTGACTTGATAATTCATTTATTATGCATTTTTAATCTTTTCTTTGTTAATTCTTTACTTGTAGGGTTTTGTTTGTTAATAAATCTATTTATGTAGGAAAGATTGTGTTTCCTTAGAATATCCATTTTTTTTGAGGAATATGTTCCAGAGAGAGAAATCTGTGTGCTGTGTGAGAGAGAGAGATGAGTGCTGATAGGGGGAATATGTGGGCTGAGTCCGGGGGAGGGGAGTGAGTGAGAGAGGGGGTACCACGTCTCTAAGATAGACTGCAAGGCACGTTACGTAGCATTTCTAAAAGGAATGTTTGGATCTGTTAGGGGTATAACATATACACACACACACGCATATATACAGTATATATATATATATAATATATATATACACGCATATATACAGTATATATATATATAATATATATATATATATATACATATATATATATATATATATATATATATATATATATATATATAAATATATATATATATATATATATATATATATATATATATATATATATATATATATATACTGTATATACATGTATATACAGTATAAATATATATATATATATATATATATATATATATATATATTTATATATATATTTATACTGTATATACATGTATATACAGTATATATATATATATATATATATATATATATATATATATATATATATATATATATATATATATATATATATATATATATATATAGGTATGTTGCAATAAGTATGCTCATATTATCACGACACATACCTTGGATGCAGATCAGAATTTGATAAGTGAGGAACAATCTTTCCATAGAGGCGTTTGAACTCACACATGGTAGTAAGGGTGTAGCTGTCACTCAGTCTACTATGTTAAGTGGTTTCCTCACTCATACTAGTTACTTCTGATCCGCAGATTTGGGAGAGCTTGGCCCTACCAGGAGTCAACGTTTCGAACGTGATTAGTCAACTAGTGACCACTGACTACATGGCCCTATTTGCACCATACTTTGTTAAGGTTCTTTACTCGTGGCCGGGCTCAGGGGCAGCTTGGTGACTGCAAATTTTGACGCAGATACCTGTGGCTGTTTACTTGCTTAGAAATGGTTTGCCTTGTCACAGATGGCTTTGCTGTATAACCTCTGATGGGTACATTTTTGTACAGATGTCCCAGCAGCCCAGAGAGACGAGGACAATAGGAATTTAATGTCAAACGTGAGAACCTGGGAGGCTTACGATAATTCCTGCATATTTTGTAAGCTCAAGAATTTGTCATTTTAAGTTTTATTTTTTTTTTCATTTTATAGCTATCACTAACATCAAATACAGCTCAGTGTGAAAAGAATAATAGTTTTATGCTGTTCATCACGACTGTTTTGCAGACAATCAGTATGAATACTGAAAGGATGATGGCCGAAAGCGACTCAAGTGAAATGCGGTTCCTAAAAGGTCCATGTTTGACGGAATTAGATTTAAAATCACGCGAACCTTCCTAAAAAAGGAATATTAATTATACAGAAACTATAAATCCGCTTGCTAAAAGGGGTATTTGCTGAACAACATAGTGAAAGCCATAGCTACAAATGACCAGCATGGTCCATTGTTGACCTCTGAAAAACGTAGGTCTGTGTTGGCCATTTAAGAACTGCTTTTGTTTTCTCCCGGTGATTTGGACTGAAATAAGCTATTGGATTTGAGCTGCTACCTGTGAGGTCGTTGAATATTCAGTAACATATCCTAAAAAGAACACACACATGCATGCTCACACACATACTTTATATATATATATATATATATATATATATATATATATATATATATATATATATATATATATATATATATATATATATATATATATATATATATATATATATATATATATATATATATATATATATATATATATATATATATATATACATATATATATATATATATATATGTATATATATACATGTATATTTATAATATATACATACATACATACATATACATATATATATATATATTATATTTAGCAAGAAGTCGCTAAAGCCGACTCTTTAGAATGTTGAGAGTGGGATTGT
>NC_089784.1:40447684-40482684 GCF_040412425.1 Macrobrachium rosenbergii
CTTACAATTGTCATTTGCATTGTTAAAAAAAAAAAAAAAAATTACAAATTTTTCTTATTTTAACACCGAACACAATTAATGAAAACTGCAAAGCTTTAAACGTAATTTTAGGGACGAAAATGACATGATCCTCTTGTAAAAAATGAACACTTCCAAAAAACCTACTTTCTTTAGGTTTACATTAACGAATATTAGCGAGGGAAATTATATTTCTTTTTGTCCAAAGAAAATGATTTGCATTAAAAATTCGACTCTTCTTTGCGAGAACAAAGGTAATCAATGAAAATTTATAATTCAATTAAGAATTAAAACTAGAAAACTCTATTGCTTCAATGAGCGGCTCACTGCTAACTAACATTATCATTCGAATGATGTTAAATTCAGCTTTCCTATTGAACTTTCTGTATTAGACAGATGCTAATTTCTAATCTGAATGCATCTAGTTGCCGGACGTGCAGTTTAAACTTGACGTTCTACGTAATAAAATATGTCACTTTTAGGACGTCCACAGACATTTCAATAACTAAAGGTTATATATATATATATATATATATATATATATATATATATATATATATATATATATATATATATATATATATATATTTCCTGTTATCACTATATTTATATAGTAGTATATTCAATGTGATCAAACATATCAAAATTTAAAATAATTTTTAATATATATCATACTTATATCAAGTACATTCTGGTACGTTATGCACATTGCTTCTTCAGGTTCATTGCCTAATGAATGTGAATGAATGTCGGTGAAACATTGGGGTCAGGTAGCACTAATTCATTGTTTTGAGCTGCGACTATAACAAATGGAACTAAAAGTAAATACTTATATACGTGCAGTGCACCCACACTGCCAACACTTTCGGAAATATTCTTTGCTCTGTTATGGCTAGCATACATTGAGATTAATTACCATCACTCGGAAGGTCGATTCATGGAAGTCTTGTACTCTGCCAAACACACACACGCACAAACATACGCACACACACACACACATATATATATATACAGTATATATGTATACTGTATATATACATACATACATACACACACACGCACATACACACACATATACGCATATATACGAGTATTACTTTATTTTAGCAAGTACTATTTAAAGCAAAATATATACATTTTCTATATCTATTACTTCAACTAGACGTTGTAGCTTTATTTTTGTTATATTGGTCTTTTGAACATACTGCAATAAATCAAAGTAATTATGCTTCAGTGACACTAGAATAAGTATCTTCACATGAAAACTAATATTACATTGACCACTCAAAGAGCTTTTCGACAAACAAGTTTTCTGGAGAGAACCATGAATGCTGCCACAAACAGTATCAATTATATATATATATATATATATATATATATATATATATATATATATATATATATATAGACAAAATCCATGAAGGAAACGGAAACATTGGAGTGCTCCACTCCAGTATTTCCGTTTCCTTCGTGGATTTTATCTTTATTTATATATTCATCACGTTCCATATTTTCGTGATTCAGTTATATACATATATATACATATATATATATATATATATATATATATATATATATATATATATATATATATATATATATATATATATGTATATGTATATATATTTAGTGTGTGTGCCCGCATGTACGTACGTACGCGTTAATGTATGATCACATTTAGAGAAACTTGAAGTATTCTTTTGTACTTTTAAATCTTCACTTCATTACTATTTTCTTCTGTTTTATAAAATAATTATCTTTTTGTCTTATTTTTTCTCCTCAGACTTATGGGGATTCTCTTCTCTGGAAGCTGGCTCATAAACTCTAAGAATAAACATTTTACTTTTACGGAAGTGTGAAATTACACAACTTCATTTTGAGAATATATGAGGAAACGGAGCCCATTACAAAATAAATAAAACCCGGTTTGAATAAAGTTTCTCATCAGAATTTTGAACTATGTGTGGAAAAATGGAGCCGAGAGCGTCGCATGCTGCAAAAACTGTCTCGTGGAACGTAGAGGATGGATGCCGTCTTAATGGGTAGCTGAAGTGTTTCAATGCTTTTCTGTACAAACGACTAAAAATAACATTCTCATTTCTGGGCGGAAGTCGCGCTCGGGAGTTCAGAGGAAGTGAGAGGTCCCTTCTCCCTAGCACAGGGAATAACTCTCTCTCTCTCTCTCCCCAAAAATGGTTTCATGGTGGGCCATAAAAAAAGAAACCAAACTAAAAAATAAAATAAAGATTTATGAAACCCACTTATATGATTTCGACTCTGTTTCTGGGAATAAGTGTGTGAGTTTGTCTTCATATTCTTTGATTTCTGGTGATAACTGACTAATCGATGTAGTTAATTAAGAATTTCCTGTATTCGATTTTGCTATGCCAGCTTATTCTAGACTTGAATGGTGCGGACAATTATTGAAAATAATAGTCATTAAATCATTACAATATTATCTATTGACTAAAATATTTTTTGAAAATCGACTTGGACGCATGATATCTAATCTAAGGTTACTCTCAAACACAGTCTTCGGCTACTCTAAAATTCAAATACAGACGATTTTCCCTTCAGCAAACTCCCTGGTCTCCGGAACCCAACCATGTGATCAAGCAAGGAGTGTATTCACACTCCATTCCTGATATATCCAAAGGGGAACTAAAGTCTTATTCGCAATAAGCCAGACCACTTTATTTTTCTACATTCTTGTTCTGACGTCCAGTTCACAGATATCTCATTTTTAGCAAACGATAAACAGTAACGTGCAAAAACGGAAATCAAATCAACATTAATGTAAGAAAATTTGTTTGGGCGATGGTAAACAGACATAAAAATGAAAAGGCAATTGCCAGTACATTGCCGCCTTTCTGATATTTTGTTTAGCATGTTCCATAAACAAACATGATACTAATCATATTAATAATAATGACAACAGCAACAAATTTAACAAGTAAACATGTTTGGGAATAAAACGTAAATGCCAGTCCTTTCCCGTTACCCGCATACAAAACTAATATAAACAAAGCAATGCACACAGGTCGTGGCAGGCCTAGTCTCAGATAATATCCTTTCCCAGCGAAGCATAAGTTCATACGAGAGCATCTCAGGCTCCTCTATGCACACCAAAGTCTAATCCTACTTTCATTTAAGCTCTAAGACAACGAAA
Source organism: Macrobrachium rosenbergii (assembly GCF_040412425.1). Classification (NCBI taxonomy): domain Eukaryota; kingdom Metazoa; phylum Arthropoda; class Malacostraca; order Decapoda; family Palaemonidae; genus Macrobrachium; species Macrobrachium rosenbergii. The sequence continues at coordinate 40,450,872 of NC_089784.1, forward strand.
TGGGTCCTCGAGACTCTGCGGTGATTCCCTGCCTCGATCCATCTCCTCTAGAGAATAATAAAAGACCTCTCCAAGAGAAATGAGGCGACGCCGCAGGGTCCGTGTGACACCTTGACCTAAGGTCACTTTCTATATATGTGTTCAATAGTGTGATTATATCAGGACTGAGAAACAGCTTTGCTTCCAGAGACAAAGGTCACTTTATTGAGATCAAATAGCTCTGTTTGTAGAAAATAAAGTAAATCTATGCATACGCGGTAACTCCTCCAAATTATTTTCACAACATATGAGAGTTAAACACAATACAAAGAAAACCCCATTTAGGGGACGAAAGACGACATGCCGCCGAGAAATGAAAATCTGAACCTTCTGTTTTGATCAAGCAACTCTCTTCTGTCTTCCATTATTTGGTGGAAAAGAATCGCAAATGTATCATGAATGTCAAATTCTGTTATAGAATAAACAGCATATATTAAAATATCTTTAAATTACTCTTTTAGCGAATAGGTTAGTTTTAGATGCAGGGGAATCTAGAATGAACTTAAATTAAAATACAGTTTGCATCAGCATACATCTTTGACAGGCTATATAGACAAAATTTATGCTATTTACACGAACATTCAATGGTATTCTAAAAAGCTATCTCCCTCTCTGTTTTTTCGTTTGCACACACACACACACACACACACGAACGCAAACACAGACATACTCAAAATTTACCTCAAAACCCCTCAATATCTTCTCAGAAGCGCACACACGCACACACACACGAACGCACACACAGACACATATTCAAAATTTACCTCAAAACTCCTCAATATCGTCTCAGAAGCACACAAACACACACACACACACACACACATGCACACACACACACACATATACTTCCAGTTCTTAAAATCTCCCTCTATTAAACAAGGACATACACAGTGGTAAAAAACGCCGTCAAATTCTCCCTTCAAATGTTTTCAAAGCAGTGTTTTCCGCAGCCCTGTTAGTAGACTCCTTACCTGGTAAGGATCCGTTTTTACAGGTAGGACGACGCATTCCCGGAGCCACTCAAGTCCCTTGCCGCGGCACTGATGCCAAATAACGGTGGTGGTGGCACTCTCATAATCACCTCCTTCACCGGCACCGATCACCCGCTGACTTGCCGATAGACACCCGCTGGTCCCTACAACCCTATACCTGTGGAGCAAAAGTGTTTCGAAAAAAGAAAAAATATATATAAATAACTGGTTACTAAATTTGGGACCACAAGGTCAGAGGTTTGTGTATTTATCTTTATGTTCTGAAATGAGGAATTTAAATGTTTTCACAATTTGTAAATGCTGATTACCTATTTACGGCTTTGCACAGCTCGTGCTCCATTCTGCTATGTGGAGATCTATTTCATGGCGACTTTAAGCAAAGACAAGACCTTTCGTCTAGTTCCATAACAACAAATGTTCATCAGTAATAACAACAACAACAACAACAATAATAATAATAATAATAATAATAATAATAATAATAATAATAATAATAATAATAATAATAATAATATTTCGGAAGAAGACCCGCTTGCAAAAATTTCCATTAAAAAGAAGTGTACGTTTGAATGGCGTTGAGTTTATATTGCAGTTTCTCAAGTTCTAGAATTAATTCCTTTGAAGTTGCTTAAACAAAGAAACCAATTCGAGAGATTGAGAAACTAATCAGACGCCATTCTTTCTAATAATAATAATAAAAATAATAATAATAATAATAATAATAATAATAATAATAATAATAATAATAATAAGAAGAAGAAGAAGAAGAAGAAGAAGAAGAAGAAGAAGAAGAAGAAGAAGAAGAAGAAGAAGAAGAAGTCGTGTGAGGGTGAACTTTAGCAAGACATAATTGATAAGTTGACCTCGCACATTTCTTCCACTGTATTTGTTTTGCACAGTTAAGACGGGACTTAATGATTCAGAGTATTTGATTCTATTTTACATTATTTTTATTTCAAATTATCTTTTTCTCAGAACTTAATAAACCTATTATCCGACGAAGTTAGAGACCTAACTTTTGTTCGTAAGTCTTTTTACAATTACAGAGATGAAGGTATTAATAATGTACACTTCCAATCTTTTATCCTGTCATTATTGGATTTCGTTTTTTATTAGAAGTTCGCATCTTTGTAAGATCTTCACCGTTTACACAAGACTGGTCAGGCCTAGCAATAGTATTTGCAATTTATTCTGTTACTGAAAAATTTCCAGTGTGGGCATTTCCCTTAATAAAGTCGACTGCCAAATTTCGTTGGGATGTCACTTTTCACAGTGCCCTACACCAGACGCATTTCATTCCTTCCACTGATAAGCAGTGAAGCGGTTTTCCTGACACTGATGGCGATTACGATAAGCACTCACAAGCGCCATACACCAGCGTCCTTAGTTTCCTGAATTACGTTCCTGAGCAGGAATGTATACGAGTATTTTCCTCAGTTCATTGTTATCTATATCATTCTCTTACGTCTGCTTTCCCTTAATTTTAACGTATGGGCTTTCATAGAATCTTCCAGCATTTTGAGGGATGAAAAATGTCTTTCACCACCAATGCCACATGGAACACGTTGCTAAACCAAGACACTTCTCAGAGGTTCATTGACAGCCTGGCATGAGTCCGAGGTTCGACAATATCACAATTTTCTCCATTACCTGACTACTATGAAGGGTTAACTTCACTTTTTTGCTGATGCCTTTGAGATGGTTCATGGATGTTGTGATTACTTGTTTGGCACTGATCGATAGGTGTGACTACTGTGTGACACCCCTCCAACCCACAACCTAGTACTAATGGCTTTCACCATAGGTGTGCACTCAATTGTACTGACTTTCATAGATGTTGTCAGAGTGCACCTCAGGGGAGATTCTTGGGTGGCACTTAGCTGGGCCGTCTTTCAACCCAGCAGGGATTTTTAGTTGTCAAATGAACAGTCAAAATCAACAGGATTGTGCAAAACATCTCATTACCTTGAGGTATGTTCCTATAGATAACCTGATCACCCGAGGCTTTTTTGGCAAATTAATTGAAAAGACTATGGTTTGGCAAAATGGCCCCATGTTGCTAAGCAACAGTTATTTACCAATCACAAGAAGGACTGCCCACGCCACTCCCCCCTTGTCTATCAAATTTTAAGAATTTTCCTCTCTCTGGCACTGGGGGATTACTCCAGATCAAGTTTTAGCAGGTCACACCTATGTGAATGCTGTCTATGGATGCAACTCTGCCCTGGTGTCTCTAAAAGATGAACAGGAGCTCCTCCAAGAGAAAAGCACAATTTAATTAAACAACCAGGACTGCATAAAGTAGTAGACAAGCTGACTCAGAGTTAACACCCTCGTCACTATCCACAGAATGAGTCAGTGAGGGACATACTCCGCAAAAAGGGTAAGAACATCTCAATTTCATTGCCCAAGGAAGAGTCACCCATGTGGTCCCATTCTGTTGCATGGGTGTCGATTTTACTACAGTAGTAACACTGCAGTCATAGCTACAGGAGTGGGCCATGTGTATGTCTGTTTATTTACCTTCATGGTATGACAACTGTAGCCCTACACATCTGTGAAACCTTAAGAGCTCTGGAGTTTCTCTACACTCTGTCATTTCGTGCTACGACATTTATTTTCAGACGATGGCCCCCATTTTATGAAGTCAAGGAGTATCTGATCAAAAGCACTATATTTTGGTGATTTATCACACACTGTGCCCTCTGGATGGGCTAGCTTTATGAAAGACTTATTGGTTTAGTGAATACTTCCCTTTTGAAGGTGACTTATTGCAAGAAACTATGTTACAAAAATGAATAATCATTGATGAAGTTGAGAACGTGATTATCACCTGGCCCCTACGTTATGTAAACAAAAACAAGCCAAAACACCCATTGACTCAAGCGGACAGTTGCTAGGTTGTTTGATCTATCTCACTCTGCCACTGGAACTAGAGGATGAGCCTCCCTTTTATGCAGAAAGATCAGACCACACACCAGAGCTATGCCCACTTGAGTGAAACTTTGAAACACCTTGTAAAGGCCGAGACCAGTGAATATCTCAGGTCTCTTCAGGATAGACACTGGGGCATAGAAACATCAGGTAAGGGGAAGAAGGATCTTGTTCTCCTGGTGGCAGAAATTGCCAGAGGTATCAGGTACCATGGTTTTGTTATGGGCATGGTATGAGACCTTCACTGGGGACCAGAATACTCCTATGTACTGTACACATGCCCACCATAAGGGGAACCTGGAAAAAATGAATCCTTTAGAATCCATTCTGGAATGAAACCTCACTCCGGTTCTTGACGAGGAGCAGTGGGTCCAACAGTGCTAAGGGTGATTCCCACAACCTCTGAGGAATCTAACCAGTCATCCAGCCGAGCTGTCACAGCAACCAGGACTCGAATTAAGCAACTAGCCTTACAAGGGCCATTTATGGGAAACCATTAGTTTCGGTCCTCTGAACTTTTTTTCTGAAACTGTATCTTGTTAAAGCTTTTCCTTTCCATATACAGTCAATCCTCACAAAAATTCATGTATGCTCTCTCTCTCTCTTCCGCCTTTATTACTTGCACTATTTCGTAAGTGTCATTTGTCACTTGTATATGTGGTCAACCTTGAAAATTAAACTTTATTAAATCAGTTGTCGCTAAAAGCAGTGGAGGGGATTAAAACTTCTGTTAACCTGCATCGCGGCCACACGGCTGACATAGCACCTAGCTGTCATTCCTAATTTTCTCTTTATGACCGGAAAATTTAGTATCATCTCGTCGTTTCTCGTCACATCTTCGAATTCACTTACACTCCTTTTCCTTTCTTATGATTTTCCGGGTCATTTTTATAAAAATGAATCAAAGACTGGACTCATTACCAGTGCATGTATTTTAGATGACCTTCGGTTGAGAATACGTATGTTTTTTGTGATTTTTTTATTTGTTGGAACTACATTTTTATCTTGCTCATCTTCCCTGCCTTAAGAAATAAATTAGTATTATCAAAATATCCTCCATGCAAATTTTTTTTTTAAATCAAGGTTACTGTCCCTCTATTTCCAGTATATAAACTCTTGTTTCTCTCAGCCGTTCACTCAACTCCAGTTTCCCCCTCGATTGGCTCATTCATTGCTTGCACTTTTTGAGATGCTCTTATTTATATTAGTCGTGTTCGTTCCCAATGGTTTTGCTTTGTGATCCTTCGTAGATTGAGATTATTCTACTTCTATTAAAAATATTAGCTTCAGAGCATCCGGTTTATTGGTAATGGTGTTACCTGATTCTAGATTAAGTTATAAGTCTCGGCTTAGTTTAAACTATCTTAGACCTGAATAGTTGGAATAAGTCGATGTTGAGTAGTAACCCACATACAGTATTAGCTTAAGGAGTAAGGTTACAGTATTCAAAATTTACTGCAGAAGGCTTTCAGTATCAAGTATGATCCACCCAGTGGCGGGAAAATGTGGTAAAAGACACCTTTCCTCACAGTTTCTGTTTTCCCTTTTTATCATGATTCTTCACCCACACTTCCCCTATTGTGAATCGCCTCTAACATTTCTATCTCTTTGTCTCACAGCTATCATATGATGCCCAACATTTGAACATGAAGACGTTGGTTATTTAACGGCTTAAACAGTACAAAAAGTCTGATGGTCCCTGAAGACCACCGAGTTTTAAGATTAACATCTCATTTCTCTGCTTTGCTTTATAAACTGGTTAAGTGAGAACAGGGAGTCAGGGACAATACCCCGTGACACACCCAAGTGCCGCGGCGGTCTTTCTAGCGACGGGCTGAAACAGCTAACGGATCCACCTCTTTGTCTCCGGATCAAATTCAAGTTACTGATGCCAGTCAAGTTATTATTTATTATAACTCATTATTATTTGTCGTCTCCCTCACTTGTGTGGTTTTAAGAAATCTCGCGTTCTAATTTCAGTTCATCCAGTCTACCAGTATTAATAGTGACATTGCAAATGTCATTATTATTAATAATCTTCAGTATAATTTTGATATGACAGTTGTACGACTTGGGCTTATTATAACCTGCACCGTGTAAATATACCATCTATATTTCTGCATGGCGTATATTTCTCCCAATTTATTTGAAGTACATCAAACATGTGAAAAGAAACTCCTAACTGAGAAAGGAGAATTAGCAAATTTCTTTGTGAAAAATAAGACAACTGTGTTATCTATGAAAGTTCAAGTACAGGTAAGAAGAAGGTGTCTATCCAACTGCTGTAAACAATTGTGAGTCGCGGCGCGTAGGCGAAATATCCCGCGGCTGAGAATAACGTAGTTTGGATCAAATGATTAACTGTCATGTTCAAGCAATCCCGACTTGGGTGAGGAAAGTGAAGAATCTTATGGAGTTTCTTTTCTTTGGACGAAGACTGAAGTCAGAGAATTGCCCCACACTTTGAACACTAAATATTATGATGATGAATGCATCAATCATTTTTATAATATTTCCTTATTCGTTAGAAGATTAGTTTGAATATATGTGTATATTCATGACTATATTGCTATTGCCCTCCGAACGTCATTTTGTCTGTAATTACGCCAATAATTGCCTTTCTCTGTACTACGCAATTCATTTTCCTCAGTCACGAAGACAAGCGTGTTTTAAAATAAAGCAAACTTAATTCCGTTTGTGGATAAGCTCTTGAGTGAAGATGCCTTATAATCTCTCATCTCTTTTAAAAGCCTTAAAGTGGCCGTAGCATGAAAAATCTTTTCTTAACCAGCTTAAAACTAAACAGAAATTTATGAAGATGAGCGGGTGAAATTCTCACAGAAAATTAGTACCTAATGACGATATTTAAATTGAAAATGTCACTATTTGTGCCTGATGCCGTGTCAAACAGATGGCAAGGTATAAGGACAACGGCAATAATAATAATAATAATAATAATAATAATAATAATAATAATAATAATAATAATAATAATAATAATAACGAAACTAAATACGCAGTCAATACATACCTATATTGCGAATAATTTAAAGCATAACCTTACATGCAAGCTAAATTCATGGTATGCTATTACAAGCTGATATCCGTCACTTTCTCTCTCTCGTCATCCAATTTAAATCAGAAACCAGCCAATTTTCCACCAGATATCGCGCAGTGCCTATGGTATTTCTGTCAACTGATTAAAAATCTTTAAATTTAGAACGTAAGGAGACACGATGTTCCTCATTAATAATCATCTTTTTCTTCTGAAAATGAATTGTTGTTATATGATGGGTACCCTCCAATCAAGTTATATTTTTCAATCGATATAATGACGGGAAATTTCTAATGTTTACAGAAATGGCACAATGATATTTTCCTAATTAATTCTTTTTAAGAAAAAATAAACGCTCACACAAGTGCTAGAAAACACCTGCCTGTGTTTATTGATTACATTTTCATTTTCATGAGAAATAGATGTTTGTTCAGTTCATCATCATAGATTTTATTGTGGAAGACCCGAAATGTTCCATGGGTTTTGCTGCATTGGTGAAGAGGTTACTTAAATCAAATAAAAGGCATTTTATTATATAGCAATGTGAAGCTGGAGTGTTTGAATATATATTTATATCCACCTATGTATCTATATATATTTACGTAATGTAATATATATGTGTGTGTGTGTACATATACTGGTATGAAAAAAATATATACGTATATATATTATATATATACACATATATATGTATGTATATGTATGTGTATGCTGTATATATACATACACACACACACACACACATATATATATATATATATATATATATATATATATATATATATATATATATATATATATATATATATATATATATATATATATATATATATATATATATATATATATATATATATATATATATATATATATATATATATATATATATATATATATATATATATGCATGCATACGTATATGCGAGTTGTCCAAGTTTCTAATATAATATTCTGCAAGTCATTAAACTTAATGAAATGAATGAAAACTCTTAATTATGCTAATACTTCACGTTCGTCTATGAATACTCATGAATATTTAAAATGCTATTTGTACTTTCAAGATGGAAATCACATGCAGTGTATTCTGGGGATCCGCAGGACCAAGACTGAAACTATCGTACTTGGCACGATAGTTGTCGTATGTTAAGGGGAATGAAGGGATGATTCTGTTGTGTGTGGTTGTGGGGTGTGGCATGTCCTGGCAATGGCGTAGCTGGCATTCCATCGGAGGGGGCCTAGGTGGGGCAAGATATATTTTGTGGGGGCCAAAGATAATCACACAAAGCTAATGTACAAATTCTGTAATTAGTAGGATATACTATTCTCGAATGTATATATCCATGCGAATGAAGGAAAATAATAGTATTAGTAATTAGTAAACCTGTATTTGAAATGATAGAGCTCAATTTTCAATTCATTTTTAACTCTTACTCTATGCAAATGTATCAAATACGCTAATCCTTCGGGCCAGCCCTAGGAGAGCTGTTAATCAGCTCAGTGGTCTGGTTAAACTAAGGTATACTTTGTAATGTAAATTACTCACAACCTTATAATCAACACTAGCCTCATTTCTATTATCAAGTTTTAATTTTCAACTATAGTATAACATCCGTGTCATGTAAACAGTATATCAAAATAGTGCATTTCATCAATAACACAAAAGAATTATAACCCTCCAAAATCTCTTCAAAATTTCAACCTATCCCATCCCCTCTTCTTCATCTCCTCTCCCTGGAAATTAACTCTAAGCAGCAGTAGCAAATTCTTAATGTGTTTGAAATATAAAAGTTTGGAGTAAAAGAATGAACAAATTATAGTTAAAGTATAATGAAACTTCACATTTAAGAAAGCAAATAATTTTAATAATATATCCAATTCTGCATACCCTGGTATCCTATTTTTAATTTTAAAGTCAAAAGTATTTTTTAATAATTAAGAATTAAAATGAAAACATTTCTTGAATAATACCCGGTCCTTCATCGGATGTTATGCCTAGGCTCACCGAAACCAATATAAAAACTTTCTGTTGCTGGTGACTGCGATGAAGTGTGTAGCATCCATTTCGTAATTAGTGAAATTCGTGTATAAAAGCCCTGGTGTTAAGAAGATTAAAAGTCGCTTTCGACCGCCGTAGGACATGACCGTTAGGGCGAGAATATCTGCTTTTGACCACCAAAGGGTTAGAATTTAGCTACAAAAGGAATTTCAACTTGGGGGGGCAGTGGGGGGTCAGCCCCCCCGCCCCCAAACACACGTACACACATAGCGACGTCACTGAGTCCCGGGCGCCACTGAGTACAAACAAACACACACATAGCGACGTCACTGAGTCCCTTTGTCTGAACAATCATTGGAAAGTATTGACTGAACAGTAAATAAAGATTGTAACTAAATACAAACGTTGTGTATATACATATATATATAATATATGATACATATAATATATATATATATATATATACATATATATATATATATATATATATATAAATATAAATGTGTGTGTATATATATAATATATATATATATATATATATATATATATATATATATATATATATATATATATATATATATATATATATATATATATATGTGTGTGTGTGTGTGTGTGTGTGTGTGTATGCATACACACATATATATTATATATATATATGTATATACACACGTTTGTATTTAGTTACATTGTCTTTATTTACTGTGTCAGTCAATACTTGCCAATGATTGTACAGACAAAGAGGAAAGGCTCAAGTGATAACAGTCGCCAAGCACAATTTTTGCACTTGCACTTAGATAGGCATGGCTCAGGATTTTACATTTTACTGTTAACAGTTGGCTCTAACAGTGACTCACTGCTTCTCGTAATTATACTTCTAAATACTTGCGGAATTCCTCTTCCAAAGGTTAGGTCACCAGATTTTTTCCCAAGGAGTCTTTGCTGTGAGTTTAGAACGCCGTCGTGGGTTTTCATCAAATAATGCCGGGCAATCTATATATATAAAAATGGATGTATGTGTGTGTGTGTTCCAGCATAACTCTGAAACGCACTGAGCAATTTTCAACCAAACTTGGTATACATATGACTTACTATCTGGAAAATAATACTATGGGGGTTAAGACATCACTGGTGCCAAAGGGGGTGGGAGTGGGAAGGGGGTGACATGTAAAGATAACCGAAAATGGCAGAGAGTAGTGCCTAATCCATAGTTTTCGAGTTTGCTGAGATGAATAGTGACAATCCCAATGCCCTTTAAGCCTAAGTTCAGCCCCAATAGGAAAGGGGGGGGGAAATAAAATGTCAAAAATGACAGATATCAGTGTCTAATCCATAGTTTTAGAGGTTGCTTAGATGAACAGTGACACTCCTGATGCGCTTTACTTCCAAGTTTAGCCCCGATCGGAATGGGGGGTTGAGAAGGGGTGAAATATAAAATGTCAAAAATGCTCGGCAATGTAACTGAAGAGAGAGAGAGAGAGAGAGAGAGAGAGAGTAGAGGGGGTGTTACATAGAGAGAGAGAGAGAGAGAGTTTATCTGTTGCCATTCAGAGTTTTCTTGCACAGCATCGGGTTGGTCAGCTAGTAATTGATAAGTAATAAAATGTTTACATCATGCTTCCTCTTTTCTGGAATCAGATAAGGAGAGTTGATTTGTTTTTCATTTTCATTGCAGATGATTCTGAGATTGTTATTGTTATTCACAGTTCTCCGAACTAGTTGATACGTTTTATTACCAGTATATATATACGAGTATATATATACTGTATATGTATATTGAGTATATATATACTCGTATACACATACAAGTATATATATATATACAGCTATAGATGCTATATATATACACATATAATATATATACTATATATTATATATATATAATATATATATATACATATATATATATATATATATATATATATATATATATATAATTTATATATATATATATAATTTATATATATAATATAGTATATACTGTATATTATATGTGTATATATATATAGCATCTATAATATATAATTGTCATCCTGTATATATAGCTATATATATATATATATATATATGTACGTATGTATGTACGTATGTATATGCATGATTCCGGTAATGATCAGTACCAGCTAGTTCAGAGAACTGAATAAGAACTGCCTAACCTCAGAGGGAATCATCTGCAATGGAATTAAAAAAAAAAAAATTAACTCACCTTATCTGATTCCACAATTTACACATTTTATTATCCATCCTTTATTGCGGCAGCATTTGATGAAAACCCACGACGGCGTTCTAATCTCATAAACCCACAAACTTAATGAACCGACAGCAAAGACCCCTTGGAAAAAAATCCGGTGACCTAACCCTTGGAAGGGGAATTCCACAAGTGGAATGATATTCCAAACTCAGGTATTCTAAATTAACTTGCAAGTGATTCAGTTCCTCCAGAGATGTAACATGTATGCAGATTAACTTACATCGCGCTTTCTCCTAATCTCTTTTCATCTCCGCATGTCAAAATGAATTTTATGCAAATTAGTTTCAGTATATTTTTGTCATCTCTTTCCGGTCTGTTACGAGGGGAGTTATTAGAGGATGGAGAGGAAACACTCCAGCTATGATATTACGCTGAACGACAAGATGAGGAAGCTTCAGAAGCCTGAAGGTGGTTCTTGAAACGTTCCTGTGCCTGCCAAGATATTAGGATCATTGGGTGTGATGAAGAAAGCTGTCGTTATCATGAACAAGGACTGAAAATGATGCGACTGTTATCGGATGACTGCAGTTATCAGACACTAACGCATAACATCGACTACGCAACGCATAATATCGTGGTAACGTAACCTGAAAGCCAGTCTTAAAATGGAAATTTATCATATCAAGAAGTTATTTTATTATCCTCCCTTTGGTTAGGTGACTTCATCACTCGTCATTGAATCACCCGACACATCATCCTATGCCATTGAATCATGCGTCAGATTATCATCTGACATTTCATCACTCGACTTTTCATCATCATTACATTTCATCATCACGACTTTTCATCACTTTCATATATCTGAAAACCCATTATGTGATAATAGCCTCGCTAAATTTCATACATTATCAGTCAATTTAAATTAATTTTTCACCTCAATAGATTATATTTTATATGTAATTCTTATCAAGGAGTAAAAAAAAAGAGGTTTAGTTAAAACATTTCTATTCAAAGCGTAAAACACAATGAAAATTTCCCAAATACTATAAAACAAAATATAATTAAAAAATTAAAACGTTTTAAAGTCGTAATATAAAAACAGTGAAATGTTAAATTCTTAATGTATTTATTTGCATGAAGAATACTGAACAGCTTCAAGATATGTAATATGTAGTAACATCCGATCGTCCGAACTGACTAACAATTGTTGTATATTTCTTTTAACAGATAAGTATTTTTTAACGGGTGGTCAAGTGGGACCGGCAATTGCTTGTGTTAAATTTAATCGATGAAAGGCAATATCTTTAAGTAAACCGTCCAAAAATGTCCATAATCTTGGATGGCTGCACTGGAATTTTTATTTAAGGGCAAAATGCCAACCTTCCACCGCATTTGTAGTTCGTGCAACTCCCTCTGCTGCATTTTCAAAATGATTCCATTTTTCAGTCGAAAACAAGGGACGTCTTGTTGCTGCATTTCGTCTACATCTTCCACGAACATACGTGTGCTCAAAGTACGACAACAACTCATCCATACACTCATGTTCAGGCACTGCATCTGCTAAAATATCAAATGATTCTTCCACTGGATCAGGCTGGTAAGCAGAGTATTAATGTTGCTAATTCTTGACTGGATTCCATTGCAGTTTTCATCCCCAACTCATGAGCTTTCCTGTACACACACTGGGAGAGATGAAAGAAACAGCCTTTAATTTCTGTGTTAGGATAAGAGATTTGAAATTCGGTCATGGCTGCGCTTTCGAAGTCTACTGGAATTTGTTAGGATCCGCTTCTGGAACTATTTCTCGAACAGCAGCAAGCATTCTCCTATAGGTGTTCTTATTTTTGTTGCATAAAAGCGCATACATTGCAGCTGGATTGCGACCCTCCCCAAAATGTAAATGAATGGTATATAACTGGAATATAGATGGTACTACTTTAAAAGTTCCATCTGCAAGCCAAAGATCAGTACGGGATAAACCAGCTACCATTTCTAGGTCGCCGAGCAATAAGAATCTTTCTGGGTCTTCAATACCAGAGTCATGCAAAAGAATTTCTGTAAATTTCTCAGATACTTCAAAATCCATAGAGTTTGGTGAACTACCAAGGGCATCCGAATTCTTCGTAACTCCTTTGTAACTCGTTGTATCGTACGTTGAAGACTTGGTTTCTTTGGTGATCTCAATAGTTACACCTGGAAAAGTTCGATTTCGACTTCCTATAACTGCCAAGGGTGTTGCTCTCCTATTCCACTTATCAAATCTTTCATCTCTGCTACCAGTGCTCTTGCCTCAATGCCATTCCCATCCGGAAAATGGGAGTTTTCTGGGTATGGAAGTGAGATCACACGACTTCCTTTTGTAGTAATAAATGCTTTACACACTTTTCGCTGGTATTCTCTGCATCGCCAAAGGAGAGACTTGTATTTATTTTCTTTATGTTTGTAGTATTCTCATTTCTTGAAGCAGACAGCGTCCTTTCCTTTAGAAGTTTTTCCAAAATCACACGTCTTCCATCTTGTACAATGGGTATTATTCGACTGGTTTAAATGGGTATGAAAGTGAGATCACACCATTTCCTAATTTAGTAATAAATGTTTTACATTTTTTTCGCTGGTAATATCTGAATTGTACAATGGATATAGTTCGACAGTTTTCTAATTTAGTAATAAATGTTTTATACTTTTTCGCTAATAGTATTTGAATTGTGCGATGGCTATAGTTCGACAGTTTTAATAAGAGTAATAGGTGATTAAGCGTCGTAAGATGAAATGAACTATGATCATCTGTCGAGTTGATTAACTGTCAAATGATGAACTGTCCTACTGATGAAAAGACCAGTGGTCAAGTGACGAGTGGTTACTTGTCGGCTGATGAAATGTCCGGTGATTAAATGACGGGTGATGAAGAGTACCCGATGCTTCCTGAGATGCCAAGTACAGTATGCAATTATTGCGAAATTTCATACGGGAGGCATCCCAGTAGGACCGATTGCAGCCGTTTTATTGGCCAAACTATTGGGAAAATTCTTAGAGGTCGTTTCCAAAGACCTCTTTTAACGCACGAAAGGGGTTTTTGATCGCCTAAAAGAGGAAAGTGGCAATTTAAAAGGAAATGGTTAGCTTTGAAGCAGTCTCCCTTTTCAGCATCATCCCATAAGAATAAAGTTTCACGTTGTCTCCCGGCTAAAAGAATGAACAGTGTTCGAATTAGCAGTTAAACCAGGAAAACTATGTGAGCTCGGTAAATCATGCATGTCATACACTTTCATTTTATGGAAAAGCGTGCAAACAAGCATTCGGTGTCACCATGACCGCTCTTCTTACCCTTACCCTCACTAATCTCTACATTAGATGCTAAGAGCTTCTTTGCTTCCCCAAATTCATACTGGGTGTCTTTAATTATATGGAAAAGATGCGTGGATGAGGTTTTGCGCCGTTCAGAGATGTTTGTGTCATAAAAGAAAAATTACCAGATTTCAAAACTAAGGTTTACCGTAATGTGACGTACACGAATTCATAGTCATTGGTTTTCAATATGGTGCAGTTAAGGAACGTGTAATCACTAGTTTGGTTCTGAGAGCTTTTAGGGATATATGACCCTAACTATCTGGTTTCGCTAGATCCCGTCCACAGCAACTCGCTACTGCCTACCTGTAAGGAAATCTTCAAGTAACCCTAAAACATATCCACCCACTACGAGCTCCTTAAGTTTACAATAAGTGCCTTGTGATTTACTAAACCGAAAGCAGCACTAAAATCTATTTGAATTGCTCCGCACTCAAAACCCCTATCAAGATTCCCTTGCAAATGGCTAGTCAAGTCTACAAGAGCATCATCACATTAAATCACTGATGCAAGTATTGATATCAAAACTTGTGTTAAAACTCTGCCATGGTGCGGAGTGACAGGATATGTAGTGCTTTCAATGTCCTTAATCTATATGGATTATGGCACTGTTTTAATATCTTAGAACCATCAACGGTAACAGAGGCTTGGAATTAGTTTTGAAATTGCTACTAGCAACAGTGTTTTGATATCACAAACTGGTTAGGCAACCATTTAGATCACAGAAAATGTGACGAATGCTTGGTAATCTCCACAACCTAGGCCAGAGCCCCAGCAGAGGAATCAATTACATTTATCTACTCCTCTCTTGTCCAGTCAGTATTAAGTGTGCCTTTCTTTAGTCCAGTTTCCCCCTCATAAATCTGTATATCTGCATTTTAGTTTGAATATGTAAGACGATGCAGCTGCTGCAACAAAGAGACATCGAGTGACACCTACACTGAGCCTTCCTTTGGGCTCTTGTTCCCTTCATTTTCATTATACTATTCTCCCTGCATGCAAAGCACTCTAACCACCTGTGGAACTCAGATAATCAGCTCTTAATGTATATCACCCAGAGGGCTCAGTAGACTGTAAAACATCTTCAGCTGCTGCAGCAGTAATCTCCTCTTTCCTAAAAGGGAGTTGGAGATTACCAACCAATGCCTTTACAAAAATAACTAGTTGCTCTTCATGGCGCTCTAAAATATTCTTTTAATAAAAAAGCAAACACCACAATTCATACTGACTCCAACTGAGCAATTCTTGCAGTAAAAAATCAAGCACAAATTGAAAATGAGCAACTACTGACTAGCACTGAAGCTGCATCCTTTGCTCATCAGTGCAATGAAAGCAAAGTCATACTAAGTTGGATTCCTAGTCATATAGGAATTCAAGTAAATGAAAGGTAGATCACATTAAAATCAGCCTCCGGTGTGAGATTATGCAATAAAATCCCTCATGCAATTAAAACATGACATATTCAGCTACTTCCACAGACAGACACTCAGCGCAATTCGTCATGTAGTCCTCTAAGGACCCACGTCTGCAAAAGGGCAAGTAAAAAATACTAATTTACAATATTACTTTACTTCCAGGAGCACATCCAGAAAGTTGGCAGCCATCATCCACTGATTATGGCTAGGATATCTGTGCACTTAGCAACTGATCAATGCTGAAGACAGGGTACTGTGAAGAGGTGGTAAATCAGCCTTTAAGGAAAAGGCTTGTGAAATTTAGGCCGTCAAGCCAAGCTCTGGGGCACTTTTGACCAATCAGCACTTAAGACTGAAAACAGGGAGTTGGGGAAGTTATGCAGCAAGATAGAGACATCCAGAAAAGTGAGGAGATCTAAAGGTGGAGCTGGGAGAAAACCCACAGTTACACATGAAATAATAATTAGAAAGGTTGGACAGTAAGATGGAAGAAAGTAAACTGGAATGTAGGTAAAGTAGCAGGCTAAAATGTGGGTGCAGCTGGGGGCAAAAAGGGACGCTGCAAACACCCTTTAATAAAGTTTACAATGCACCATCTGAGGTGCACTGAAAGCACTAAACCCTTAATGGGGAAATCACCATTTAAATTATTACCTGTTACACTTTCAGGAAACTTTTCCTACACAGCAGTGGTTCTTAAACTTTTTTGCCTTGCGCCCCCCTCTGCATTATGTATAGATCCCACTGCCCTGTACTCCTGAAATTTTTGCCAACTATAAACAATATGTCGTCTATTTGTATGCTATTATGCTTCACTGCTTATAAGAGTATATGGATGAATGATAGATTTATGTTTCATTGCTGTTAAATTTTTTATAAGTATGCACTGTACTATATTTCAATGGAATAAACAATGTTCATAGAAAACATATGATGAAACCAAATTTTATCTTCATTCTTATTCAAACAGTTTCAGCATTATACAGATGATGAAACATATGATGAAACCAAATTTTATCTTAATCCTTATTCAAACAGTTTCAGCATTATACAGATTACATTAATAGAAAATATTAGAAAAAGATGCTAATTACTAATTTTTACTATTAATACAATTATTCATGGATCATGACCACATCAAAAATTATTACGCCTCCTCCTAAGTGACTTATTTATCCATATTTATGTAGTATTGAAAAACAATGACAATAACAACATATTTATTAAAATTTTTGGTCATCGTTACTAGTTTAACTATATGTAACAATATCGACGAAACCGTGGAATATAGCCAGTGGCCTTTTTGACTTGGTAGTACTCGTACAGTACTCATCAGTGGGAAGGGTGATACTGGCTCTTTTGGCCAACTAGTCGGGAAATATTTGGCAGTGTTTGGCTCAATGCACATCGGAGATCGCTTGCCACATTAAGCTTGTTTCTTTTCTTTGTTCTCATTCCAACTAATGCTGAAAATCCTACTTCACACATGTAAGTAGAAGAAATGGGGACAATTACTTGTAGGATTCGCTGACTGATTTCCTGGTAAATTGAAAGAGATTTTATCCAGAGAGCGCGGGAAAATCTTATTCATAACAACAAAAGGCAATTCATAAACAAGATTTGAAATGAAAATTGACTTATATTTTGAATTTTGGGCCTGTTTTGAGATAATAATTAGAAAACATATGGAAGCAGTGATAATGTTTTTGGTAATTTTGTAATTAACATCACAAATACAAAAATTATAGGCACCATCTGGCAACCCTGCTTGCGCCCCCTTGGAAGATTCTGGCGTTCCCCCAGTTTAAGAATCACTGCTAGTGTACAGTGTAATTTCACAGAACCACTGTAACCTCCATAAAACATGCACAACATACACTTGAAGACATTAACTCATTTTCAGACTTCCTCATCTCCTGCTCACCTCCCAGTTGATACGTACATTACACCTTTGCTAACTTCACGAATCACTAATCTATTATGGTTTAATTACTGCTATTTATTCCTTAGACGCTAGTGTTTCTTATTATTATTCATTGCTTTTTCTCTACTGTATCGTTACCACTGCCCTACTTAAAATAAATAATGTATATGGAGTTTTGTTCATTCCACGATTTTTCTCTAACTAAAATTTTATCCTTTCTCTCCGAGGCCCTTCCACTTATTTGGATTGACTGTAATGTTTTTTCTCTTACTGGTGGGTAAATTAGTTGGTTTAAAGGAATTTGTAATTCTATCTCCCATTCTCTTCTTTTTGAGCTTTAGAAAGTGCTAAATAAGCAGTAAATTCATTTCACAATGTTGCTAACCTTACTCATCTTTTTTTTTTTGCCTAATTTCTTTCCCACGTGCAGGTATCATTTCAATTATAGGCTGACCAAGAGCAAGAGCCCAAGCTAGTAAATGCCAGCTTTTAGCTTTAGTTTGCCTTAAAGGTGCTCACTGATTATGTGAAAGCTTAGCTTGTACCACACACAATGCGCTGAAGACTGAGGTTGCCGCTTACCTTTCCAATTAAATAGATTGAACGCCCCTTGCACAGTTAACAAACAATTAAACACGATGACCTGCAGCAATCATGAAAGACATACAAATGAATGACGGAACTAGATAACACAATTCCCGTGGAAAATACTAAATACTCGTTCCATTCTCAGTGAATTACATCAAATTCAAAATGTGCTCCGCAAATTGCTGCTAATTAAATCCTCACTAATATGAGGTCCATCGCCAAATGGATATAGCTACAATACTGGATTACTGAAGGAATTAACAGAGGCACGTTTTCTCTTACTCCCAAGCCTCTCTCTCTCTCTCTCTCTCTCTCTCTCTCTCTCTCTCTCTCTCTCTCTCTCTCTCTCACCTGAATGTTAGAGCCCTCGCTTCAGGAGTAGATATGATGTCACTGGTGAGTGATGTCGAATCGTCGGGATTCCCTCCCATGGACACAGCAGCGTGACTTCCGGTTTCATTTTCATCTGAAAAGAAGGCAAACCTATAACAACAAGCATCAAAAGAAGCTTAAAACCTTCGTTTTTAAGCTAAGAGTTACAGCCCAGTTTCTATACGCAAGAGGGGAGAATATTACTTGCTTATCTTCTTTAACTTCTTTCACAGAATGGCAAATACATATCTTAACTATTCCAATCCCAAATGGGAAAAAATGAGTTAGCTTGAAATCCACAAACAATCAATGAAGAAAAATAAATGAGATGGGAAAACTGGAACTGTCCTCAATCGCCCCAGCCCTGAAAAAATGATAGAAAAGAATGGGGGTCTAACCCAAAAGCAAAGGGACGAAGCACAATTGAGCTTCCTTACCTGCATGTGGTTTAATGTACCAAACAGTTTTCCCTGAGTAGGAGACACTCCACGAGCAGAAACCAGTGTTGAAATTGCACGAAAGTCCAATGTTGCATCTTCCGGGGTGAAGCTCAACTCTGTGCAATTTAACGCCACCCTCTCCAATTGTTCCTCCAGGACCTTCGTTGGCACCGAGAGCGCGCAAAATGATCTGGTTGAGGGATAAGACACTCAAGATTGGGGTGGGAAGAGATATATGACGAAAAAAACAAAGTACACAAAGAAATGTAGATACAACAGATATGATATTACAGTAGAACAAGAGAGAAATTCTGTAATACTGAATCGTTACTTCAAAATTAGAAATATTGCAATCTTGTGATACTGATCATGAATCCAAAAACTCGTTTACTTATCCTCTTGTGAAAAGCAGTTATGCTTTAGCCTCGCCAAGGATAGAAGTTGTAGGGTCCCACACGTACCTACACAATCGTCCATCTTACCTGGCTGTCTGAACTCATACCCTACGGGCATCCGTCCCTCACAACAAGCATCTCCTGACACATGCATATAATAAACACAGACGACACCATACATACTTTTTAAGTAATACTGTCGTTCATAATAATGTCACGCCAAATGTATCATTCCTAATAGAGGCAATGCAATATCAGCTTTCCAGAGATATTTATCAAAACTGTTTGCAACTTGTATATACAGTAGAATTATGTAGGCTACCATTTTCTATTCTCAAACAAACACAGCTGACGGTGTATTAATCTCTGTTTTATTCGCCTCGTGTCAGACACTACATTTCCGCTCGCAAGAGCCCCTGACCTTTTGTTGTTGTTTGGAATAAATCAGGAAGTTTGTAGACGCTGCCTCTTACTCACGCCTTCGATACAAAGTTACTGTAATTTTCAGGATCATAAGAGCTCATAAGATATACAATGTCAAAGATTAATAAAAAAAATTTGCAACACATTTCTTTGCGCGAGAAGGCTCTGATTAATGTCATATAATTATACTATTAGGTAATATATGTTCCCTTAACAATATCCTGGTACTAAAGGAAATAAATCTGGACAATTTATTTTTGTCTTCAAAATAAGACTTGACATGAGCGTAATTGGAAACTTGAAAGATCAATTTATTACATCATTCTTTGCCACACTTTCATTTTCCTAGAGAGCAAAGATGAACACGAACTTTCAAGTAATCTTCTCCTTCTTTCTATATCTCCCACATACAAAATCTTGAACGTCCAGCTCTTTGTCTGTATGTCTGTATCGCTCTGTTTCGGTCAGTCAGTCAGTCAGTCTCTCTCTCTCTCTCTCTCTCTCTCTCTCTCTCTCTCTCTCTCTCTCTCAAGCAGACATTTCTCTCCCTCAACACATCACCAGGGGGATAATAATTAATACTGCTCGTTTCTTAAATCATGGTTTTTTTTTGTTTTTCATTTTTTAGGGGATTAGGGTGGGTTAGGGCATTGGGATGCTCCCACACCAGCCTGTACGTTTAAAAAAAATAACAAAAAGCGATGATTTTTTTGGAACACTGAATTTGTTTTCAACAACTGGATTAATGACCCACAACATATTGAGCTATTCGTCTCATCTTAAAGTCCATCTTACAACAGGAACTAAAATTTTGGCTTCTTTACTGATGATTCCCCTCCTTGATTGCTAAAATATGTACTATGTAATTAAATAATAGTCTCTGTAGTTGTCTGTAAATTCTGATACTCTAAAAATGTTATCACATGGATATTCGCATAAAAATTGTCTAATCGTCATCATGCCCTACTCTAATTACACAAAGTAGAAGTAACCGATTTTTTCTCCTGTAGGTAAAGTATCCATTACATTTTACCAATTCTGACAGTTTCGATAATTATCATCAATACTTTCTGTGAAAAAAGTTATAATTGAAATTCGCCGAAGTCTCGTCATTTCTCATCATATATAAACTCTACAGCTTCCACTTCCTTTCCTCTGCAGTTGACATTTTCCCTCCAATCTTACAACTAATCCTGGCAATCTAAACAATCTGTAGATTACCTCTCTTCTGAAACTCAAAACCGCTTTGATTAACTTCACATATCAACAGGACTTAGTGGAGCAATACAGCCTGGGTAAATCTACCTTTCTAAAACGTAGGCTGCTTCTTTTTGTTTGGATTATTTACACACATGTCCTGGAGGTGTACATTGGCAAAATATGGATTTGAAGAGTTATAATGAATATGCCTAAAGTAGACACGACTCGATTAGAACATGATAAAAAGTCTGGTTGTACAAAACCCGTCTTTTAACATTTTGATTGAAACAGCTGAGAATTGACAAAAATGCCTGGACAAAACTAAAATAAATGGAAAAAACGTTAAAATATTCGGGTTCTACATTGCGTAACAGAACAGACCGATATGTAAAAATAATTCTAAAAACGAAAGAGAAGACAGGTCCTCCTCTACTGAAGAGTAATAAGTAAAACATAAGGCCTTACTTGAAGTACTTGACCGGATTGTTATGATAAAATGGGTCTAAAAACAAGAGGAGAGAGCCATCCTTTTTTACGCATAACAAGCAAAATAAATGGCTTTACTTGACTTACTAGAAAAGAACGTTGCACAAAAATGGGTAATAATTAAGTTATATGGGCTCTTGTTGACATGACAGAAAGGACCTTTATCCAATAATTGGCCTGAAAACGCGGTGCTAGGCAGACCCTTGTAAAACCCTGAGAGGAAACAGGCACTCCTCTTTTGATGGGTAATAAATTAGATATATGGACTTTGCGTGACAGAACGGACCGTTATATGAAATTGGTCCTCTTTGAGGGTAAACAGGAAATGAAATTACTTGATTCTCTTGCCGTAATTGAAGGCACTGTGTGTGAAATGGGTCTGAAAACCAAACAGGACAATATCCCTCGCTTGTATGGTTTACTTTTACATATAATAAATGATCTTTATGCGAAAATAGTCTAAAAACGGAAGAGGAGGCAGATCTTCGTCTTATATGGTCCACAATTAAAATAAATAAGGCCTTATCTGACACATTAAAACATACCATTGTGCGAAAATGTGTTTAAAAACGAAAGAGAATAAAGACCTGCCTCTGTAGACCGGGTAATAAATTAAACGTAAGGACAGTTCCAAAAGTAAACGAACAAACCGTTATAAGCAATGGGTCTAAAACTAAAGAGTTGACAGATCCTCATTTCATGAGAGGTAGTAAATTGAATATATGGGCTTCATTTACTGTAACTGAGCAGACTGTTTTACGAAAATGGGTCTAAACCAAGAGGGGAGAGAGCTATCACCTTTCACGTGTAATTAATAAAGTATATGAGTCTTGCAAGACGTAATTTCATGGACATTAACATGACAATGGGTCAAAGTGGAAAAAGGTGTTTTTCAAAGACAGTAAATATATATATATATATATATATATATATATATATATATATATATATATATATATATATATATATATATATATATATATATATATATATATATACATATACTGTATATAAATAATAACACCACTTTCGAAGATTCTACTGTCACCATTAATAATAAGTACAAAATTTATAATACTAAGATTATACTGCCTTATAATAATAAGGATAGGAGTAACATTTAGTTTTTAAAATAAAAAAGCACTAGGGTCTGAGTTCTTTCTGTCTCTCATCTGATTCTCATTTTCTTCGCAGACCTGCTTACCCCAGAGTAAACGCATTAGCGCTGCCCTTCGTCGGAAACGGCAAAGGCAGAGACCTTCGTTTGATGCGGCATTCAGTGGCAATTGCCCGCCTATTCATTCACATACGACATTCTCCTCAGACGGATTCAGCTCACAAAGGGGCGGCCGTTACTTACAACTCTGTTATGCGAGGAAGGTTCTTGTTTACACAACTCAGGAGAGGATAATACACGTATACACATTCAAATACGTACAAACAATCCACCACTCCATGCATCTGTCTACGTAGTCAGTCACAGTCTCTATGACGATGAAGAGTGTTTTCACCTACGTTAATATAAATGATTAAGAAGAAAGCGCCGAGGACCGAATTCTCTGGAGACCGAGGCTTACGGAAGGATTTAGTGTTGCTGAAGAGATGTGAAGGAGTTGCAGTCAAGGGAGAAATGTTGAGCGGAATAACCTTCCTGCACACCAAGAGCAGTAATGAATGACACAGCCATGATAGTAGAAGTAATAGTAGCAGGAGTAGCAGAAGTAGTAAAGTTCTAGTGAGGTTTGGCGAGGGCTTCACTACCTAGTTCTTTCATTCTATAATTGTAAATAACATTCAGACACCTAAAATATTTATTTAATTACATATTCAGATAAACAAACTGCCCTAAAATTAGCGTTCTTTTGACAAATTTAAACTTTTCTTTTAAGACGACTATCATTCCTTGTCGCCCTATGGCTACCAAGGTTATGTCTAAAAATACGTCATGTCTTCCAGTATATAATATCACGCTTTTTCCACAACTGTGGCGATCAGTTTACATGACAGAGACGGCCTCTGAACTGCCGACTTGGTTTCCATACTCTTCATTGAATGTTTTTGTGATTTTCTCCAGAATTTCATTTTCCACTTATTCAAAAGAGAACTGTCTAAGGTTACTACATTAATGCTTCTACCGACTTCAACTAAACCAAAATTTCGCTCATAATATCAGCTGGAAATCTACGTGGTGACTCAGTAGTTGCTGAAGGACTAGATTATTGTAATAAATCTTACGGAGATGAGGCGCAGAGTCGTTAGCTGAAGGCTCTTCCGAGTAGGCAGAATTCAAGCCACAGCGAGAAACTTACCCTGTATTTCTCTGGCAGAAGTGAAGGACGAACATCAATCAGGGCTTCCAGAACGTCTGGACTCCTAACGCGTCCTTGCGCCCATAGGACCACATCCTCCGGATCCTTACCGTAAGTGCCACGCACTGTCCTGAGGTCAGCGTTCCTTCCTTCTTGTACCTTCCTCAGTAGGACTTGGAGTTCGGTATGTTCTGAGAGAATGTGATAGTGGAGTTTCAGGCAGGCTCCTTCCTCGGGGTCTCCGTCGATGAGGTCTGTCACTTCGTCCTCGTAGCAAGTCAGTCCTCCGCTTTCACAAAGGTCGCTGGAATTCTCGATGTCCAAGAGGTCAAAGGTTAGTTGGTTCTTCCTTATCACCGGTGAGACGAGATCAGCCCACTGCTGTTCGTGCCAGGTAGATGACCGTCTGGAACCGGTGGGCGGGGCGACGCTCCCACTTCTCACTTCTGCCATAATACCTTTGAGGAAATTAAGTAGTTATTAAATTATAAATAAAAGTAATTAAACAATCATTTCAGATTATGTCTACTAAATAAGTTGAATGTACTTACATATCAGAATCAAAATAATTCTTTAAAATGTAATCCTTTATTATTAAATACTGAAATCAGTTGATTTATAAAAATATAAAAAATAACACAAGCCCGAAAATGGATGAAATGCCTAAAATATTATGGACGTACAAAAAATATTTAAAAATCATAATTTAATAATTATATGAAACACGATTTTGAAATGCATAAGATATGCAACACTATTTGTAACTTTCATCTGTATATTAATAGAGACGATGTGAAGAGCATTTAGTTTCATTACCATCAAAAGAAAAAAGTTTCACTTTTTGTGACAGATCTTGTGGTTTCAAAGTGCGCAACATTAATGATGTATGACATCGACGGTAAGAATATACACACTAGTGTAGGGTTAGAATAAAGATGAGACACTAGGAACATACAGAATGGTTTGGAATCTGAGCAGGGCTAAGGCAATACGAATAAAAGTAAGGCAGTAATGCTAGGTACAGTGATCTGACTTACGACAAGGGGTGAGACTACAAGATTGATTAGACTGGGCTGGTGTATGAGCAGAACTGAGACAAGAAGAATATGTATACTTATTCGTGTAAGAGTAGGGATGCTATAGTACTATTTTGTAGACTGGATTGGTGTATGAGCAGAACTGAGGCAGGGACACTATGTATTGTATACCTAATGGTTTACAATCAAAAGTAACATGTGGAGATTGTATGTTAAAAGCCAGCAGGAAATAATCATAAGCAGCAGTACCTAACGCTTTCGTGTATTCTTGATGCACCTCATCAGGGCACAATATAAGAGTGAAAAACAACTTCGAAATTTCAAAGCTAATCATAAAAACGAATAAAAAAGTAAAATACAGAACAACAAAACAGCCTAACCAGGAAGCAAATGGTCCAAAAGCCAAGAATTGCACTTGGGTAAATATTACGAATGGAAATGAAACTACTAAGCAGTCAATTACACATTTACTAAGTTGTCAACAATAGATTTCGCAAGCCAGTTATCTCTAGTTTATATTGTCCATTGCTAATAAAAAAAACACTACTTGACTTAGGTTTTATTATGATAGATTCTATAATGTTTCTTTTAATAATAAGAGTAGGAGTGAGACAGTAAGATTCTGTAGACTGGGCTGGCGTATGAGCACAATTGAGACAAGACTACTATGTTTACTTTGTGGTGTAAGAGTTGGAGTGCGACAGATTTTGTATACTGGCCTGGTGTATGAGCAGAATTAAGACAAGAACGTATACTTTTTGGTGTAAGAGTAGGGGTGAGACAGTAAAATATTGTAGACTGGGCTGGCGTATGAGAGAACTGAGACATGAAGACCACGTATACTTACTCGTGTAAGAGTATGGGTGAAACAGACTTTGTATACTGGGTGGTGCTTGAACAGAATTATGACAAGAAGAATAAGTATATTTATTGGCGTAAGAACAGTGGTGAGAGAGTAAGATTTTGTAGACTGGGTTGATGTATGAGCAGAACTGAGACAGGAAGACTATGTATACTTACTGGTGTAAAAGTAGGGGTGAGACAGAATTTGTATACTGGGGTGTTGTATAAGCAGAACTGAGAAAAGATGACTATGTATACTTATTGGTGTTAGAGTAGGGGCGAGAGAGTAAGATTCTGTACAGTAGACTGGGCTGGTTTATGGGCAGAATTGAGATAGGAAGACTATATATACTCACTGGTGTAAGAGTAGGGGTGAGACAGATTTTGTATACTTGGGTGGGGTATGGGGTATGAGCAAAATTAAGACGAGAAGAATAAGTATAGTTAATGGTGTAAGAACAGTGGTGAGACAGTAAGATTTTTGTAGACTGGGTTGATGTACGAGCAGAATTGAGACAGGAAGACTATGTATACTTTCTGGTGTAAGAGTAGGGGTGAGCCAGTAAGATTTTGTGTACTGAGCTCGTGTATGAGCAGAATTAAGACAGGAAGAATATGTATACTTATTAGTGTAAGACTAGGGGTGAAACAGCTAGAATATGTAGACTATTTGAGGTAAGAAGGGTGAATAAAAAGGGCGTTGCTTTTTAGGTTGTTCGATATTTCTATGGAAGGATCGGTGAGAGATTTAATATGAAGACAAGAGCAAATGGTGTAAGGTTAATGGCATGGAAAATGTTGAGTCAAAAAGTAAAAGGCTGATATTTGCAGATATCTTTGCTGGGTTTTCATACCGTAATAAAAAGAAGTTGTAGTGCCTGAAAAATGACTTTCAAGGGTCGTAAGATAAAAATATTGAATAAGAACTTTCGAAAAAGTGATCATATGAGAAGATTAATTGGTGTGTTCGTGTGGTCTCTCTCACTCTCTCTCTCTATATATATATACATATATATTTTTTTATTGGAAGATTATACACATGTACATACACACACACACACACATATATATATATATATATATATATATATATATATATATATATATATATATATATATATATATATATATATATATATATATATATATATATATATATATATATATATATATATATATATATATATATATATATACCGGGTGTTTCGAAGTTAGAGACCCTCCCCACAAAACAAATGGAAAGTTATGAAGTTTTCTGCTATAGCCTACCTCCAAATACATTATTTTAAGTTTCTATTAAGCTATTTTCATTTTACATTTCTTGTATTTTCAGACTGAGTGACGGGGTTAGATACAGCCATGGCTAATGACTCACAGGAAATCAAATGGATTGACCGAATCCGGGCTATAACCTTCAGAGAGGCCAGGGATGCAGGCGCATCCTTCATTTCACGTTCCTGGATAGCTAAATACATTAAAAGAGATGAATTCTTTCTTAAAACAAACTGGAACAAAAATCCATATCACTGTCATTGCGAAAAGAGTGAGAATCTTGGAAGGCCTGAAGTCCTTTCTCAGGAGTCAAAAGACATCATAGCTGAGGCAGCGGGTAGACCAAGAAAGTCTTTATGTAAATTGGCGTTTGAACTAGAAAAAAAAGGGGAAAGAAGAGAAGTTATAGTGCTGTATACTGTGAGTTGAAAAAATCTGGTATCAAGCAATTTAATGTTATCAGCAAGCCCAACATCACTCATCAGCAGAGAGAAGACCGTGCATGGTTTTGTGGTTCATTTCTTAAAGATTGGGATGAAGCTGACTTTCTCCATGTTGCTACATCAGATGAATTCTTCATTTACACAGTCAGGAAGCCAAATCATAAAAATGACATCATTTGGGCTGCAAAGTTGGATGATATCAGAGATGATGTGTATGAAAATATTGGTAGTATCTTAAAGGATCGTGTTGAAGTGCGCACAGTGAACTATAATGGTATACCAAGCCTCGACGACCTGCGAAGAGAGGTGACCAAAGTGCTCAGGGAAATGGAGTTTAAGTCTCAGCTTTTTTGCAATTTGCTGAAATCATTCCCCTCGAGAATGCATGCTGTGGTACAGGCAGATGGAGGCCACACAAAATACTAAATACTCAGAGAGAAACTTAAATAAATACCTGTTCTGAATTACTTTTGTTTTTGTCCATATCAATTTTAGTTTACGCTGTAGAGGGTGGGGGGCTCTAATTTCAAAACACCCTGTATACATATATATAACTAAGCCCACGGCAGAAGGTGAGTGAAAACTGGGGCTTTGAACAAGTACTTTCGTAGTTTATTCTACATTTTCAAGTTCACACTGAATACAAAACAAGTTGACGGAGATTTATATACAAAAACAGAAGGTGGGGGCAGGATTACAGCTTGTTAATCTGGGCAGCATGTTCTTTAAACAAACAAGACAGGGACAAAGGATCAAGGGATAATCCAAGGTGGAGATTAACATTCCTGGTGGAAGTAGCTTCAATGAACACAGTCTCTAGCAGATTTCTTTTCTGATGGTCATTGACCTTGTAGATAACCATTGACTTATCCCAGTTCATCATATGGCCTGTCTTAAGCCAATGATCCACAGTGCTGTTAGTTGATAAGCCTCTTGAAATGGTATATTTGTGTTAGGAGCTTCTTACTTTTAGTCCTTTTGATGTTTGACCAATATATATCTTATTACATTCTTTGCAAGGAATACTGTATACCACATTGTTTGAATTGTGTGGGCTATTCTTAATTAGTTTATTTCTCAAAATATTATTATATTTAAATACTAAGTTAATATCAATAGTTGACGATATTTTAGCTGTTTTGCCTGCTGGTACTGATGTAAATGATTTACTCTCTAATTTGAATAATCAGCTACCATCCATTAAGTTTACTTTAAAATTAGAAAAAGACAATTGCCTCCCTTTCTAAGATGTTTTAATACATAATGAACCATTTCAATGCAAATTCAGTATTTATAGGAAACCAACTAACAACTTATGTCCATTTTTATTTAGGCAACCACCTTAATATCAAAATATCAATTTCTTCTTCTATGTTTTTACGAGCATTGAGCATTGTCAGTCCCCAGTATTTGGATGAAGATATCGAATATATAAGAGAAATAGGGACAGATTTATGTTATCCTTCACATATACTAGATATTTGCAATAAAGGCCACAAAAAGTTTTATGCCCCTCTTTTTATACTGGCCATTCCAGTAAAGATTTAGATGTATGAATTAAACAGCATAAGTATTCTGTCAAAAGTTAAGTATACCTTAGTTTAACCAGACCACTGAGCTGATTAACAGCTCTCCTAGGGCTGGCTCGGAGGATTAGATTTATTTTTCGTGACTACGAACCAACTGGTTACCTAGCAATGGTCCCCTACAACTTATTGTGGAATCTGAACCACAATGTAACGAGAAATTAATTTCTACCACCAGAAATAAATTCCTCTAATTCTTCATTGGCCAGTCGGAGAATCGAACATGGGTCCAGCAGAGTGCTAGCTGAGAACGATATCGACCCGTCCAACTAGGAATTAGTATTCTGTCAAAACTGGGCAAACATCCAATGCAATATTCATTCAATTAAGTGAAAACTATCACAGGATAAATTGGACAAAGTTCAGCGATTCCCAGATTGAAAGATTTCTCTTCAAGAAATCTTTTAGAATCTACTATTATACAGCTTACTTCCAGTTGTAATTTTAACCGTAGACTTGGCATGCATTATTTGGACCCCTGTATTAATAAAATGTTCAAGAATGACCTCAAAGATAAAATCACTGACTTAATTATTAATTAGTCACCTTATATATATTTTCTATGCATTCATATGTTTAATATATACTTTTTTGTGAAAATGTTCACTTTGCAAAAATTTTCATTGTTTACCATAAGGAGAATTATTGAGTTGTACTTTTATAACATATGCAATCAACTTACTCTTTCCACGGTCATTTTTTGGTGGTCAGTACCTCTACCTGTATGGTCTTTTAATTGACTTTTCCAAGCTTTCAAGAAGTTGGGCCTAATCTTTTGTAAAACCTCTTAAATATATACCTCTGTTAACCTCTTAAATACATACCTCTGTTTTGGTAGGTCTACTAATTCTTCAACTGTGTTGGATTCCAGGTACATATTTTCCTTTATAATCCCCATCTGTCATTTATACCTTATTTTTATATTTCTATCAGTCTGCTAAGTAAAGGACAATAAGTCGAAAGGCCTGGCACCACTCCGCCGCTTTTCTTTCCTTCGTGGCATTGCCTGTATTTATATATTCATCACGTTCCATATTTTCGTGATTCAGTTACACACACACACATACTGTATATATAATGCTGGAAGAAGCTAAACACGTTTGAATGTTGCATAATTTGGCGCTCTTGTAACGGAAAAGAAAAGCAAATCTTTGAAAGCACTGGGTTGATAGTGTGGAAAAATTTGGAAGCTCAGAAAAGAATGATTGACAGAACAGAATATCGTAGTAGCCTATATATTAAAAGGGTGACAGGCTGGTAAGCTTTCCATCTACGTCTAAGGAGTGGCTACAAATCTGAGGAAGTTTCTAGCCCTCCTTAGCAATTTCTGATTTGCCCTTAAAAGTTTAAAAGTTGTTTTAAAATTTACATGATTTTCTCTCTCTCTCTCTCTGGTCGTGGTATTCTACTTTATGGAAACCCGCTTTCTGGTCAAGATAACTGGGAGAATAATAACAGCAGCTGCAGCATCAACAAAATAGTATGATGACGACAATATGCCTACAGAGCCCGCTTACGAAACAGCAGATGCCCCTGACTCTGAGATGAATATTAAGGAGCAGCGTCGACTTTGTTTAGAATTTACATAAAAGTTTGCCTATGGCTCGGGATTATTGGCTGCCGGGGATGTATAGGGAAGATGAAGATGAACAAGAAGAGTGAAGAGGCTGAGGAAGGATGGACCAAAAGATAAGGAGGCGCGAAGGAAAGAATGACCAAAGATGAGACAGGATAAGGGATATAAAACAACAAAAAGAAAAAGAAAGTAAGATAGAGAGGTTTTCATCAAAAGAAAATAAAAGTGCGAAGGAAACGGGCACTGTCTGACGATAACAAAGCTAATATAAATGAATGACGAGGTTTCAGGTCATTCAGAAAGAAATCTTTGATACTGACAGAAAAAAGGGACACAAAGAAAGCAATAAGCCAAATGAGTCAGTTACACTTCTAAAAAAAAAGGGAGCAAAAATGAAGGCTGCAAAGGATGCGAAGGATAACACAGAAAATCCTGATTGGAACACGAACTACAACGGCCATTAACGATAAAGACTCCATAACCTTTGTAAAGAGCGCCCAGAGCAGGAAGATTAAGTGTAGTTACAACTCCTTTTATGACGTACATAAATCGGAGGCCTTCGATAAACTCGGGCAACAAAACACTTTTTTAAGTTTTTGTGCCTTACCTTTGTTTCGTCTAACATCCAATTCTCAGCTCAAGATCAGCAGTAAATAAGGACGTAACAGAGCGAACATTTCTGGTAAGGACATAATATGATGCTGTGAAGGGGACGCACTGTTTAGCAACTATATATATCAGAAGCTGAGTCTTTAACACGTAACTGTATGCACATAAATACACATTAGAATGCATTTTTAATTCACGCACGAGCCCTCACTTTTGTATTAATAAGATATGATTTTTTTCTTCAAAATAAAGCTGTGAGATGTTTCTAGAGAAGACACATAACGGCCGCATATATATATATATATATATATATATATATATATATATATATATATATATATAT
>NC_089784.1:40487684-40507684 GCF_040412425.1 Macrobrachium rosenbergii
TTTACACAAGATTATCTACATGCATTACTGCAGTATAAGCCAAAGCAATAAGCTTTCATCTTTCGAGATCTATTTATGGTAACTTGATTCATCGCGCTGGTTGGTCAAAGGACAGTGCATTGGCATATTATTAAGCAACGTATGTTTAGTTTATTAGGACACAATAAGGTAAAGATGTCCCAGTAATTTTTGACGGTTGCTCCACAAATGATATACTGTAAATACCAGGAGCGTCTTGTGAAATAAAAATTCATTTGAAATAACATTTGACGAAAGTATATCACCCACTGTTCCTCAGACAAAGTTTTTGAGCAGTCTAGAAAATAAAGATCGTCAAATTATGGCCCCGCGACAGAAATTTCACAATGAAGGCACCGACACACATGCAGCAACATATAATTCTGATGTATTAATTGTTAAGACAGTCTTCCTGAAAACCAGTCGGGATATGCCTATTGTCGTGGTAGGACAAGATGGAAACCTTTGGTACTTACTGCTACACCTTCCCATCAACACTGCCTGTCTTCTGTGTACACATGTGAGTCACCAACGCCAGCAGTGACCTTGATCTTAATATCAAGTATTTGAAAATATTGATGTGGGAAACGTCTTGGTTGTGCAAAAGTTGGTTAGGGTGCTCAGTTACGTGCGCCAACTGTGATCATAAATGACAAAATTTCGTCTCAAGGACAAATTCTGATAATCTAATATCAACACCTTCCCTGTAATTACAGAGTGAATAAATAGTGGATTAGGCCAACTGGGGATACCACACAAAAACAAAAGTTATCTTGATGAATCACACACCCCCTCCCACAAAAAATATATAAGAATGAGGAAATCTATCTTTCGCTCTTACACTCCGTTTATAACTTACGTAAACTTAGAATAAGTCATTTAACAATGATTAAGGACAAACTACTAAATCACGAGGTGTAATTGTTCGCAGTTCCTATAAAAGCAGCCTTTCAGTTTTGGTCGCATTTAAAAGAAACTAACACAGACATGTACTGAATTAATGTATGTGCATAATCTCGTGTAAAATCTTATTTGCAATATTTTTCTCAAGATATTTTCTCGTCTGATGCAACTTGGAGAAAAAGAGGGAAATACTTGAAAACTGAACCCGCGCAATCAGTATGTCTGTAATAGCTGTTAAAGGACCAATTCTACATTTAAGTAACACAGATGAAATTTTAGAGTGAAATATTTTTTCCTGTGTCCATATATGTATATATATGTATATATATATATATATATATATATATATATATATATATATATATATATATATATATATATATATATATATATATATGTGTGTGTGTGTGTGTGTGTGTGTATGTGTATGTATGTATGTATATATATATATATATATATATATATATATATATATATATATATATATATATATATATATATATATATATATATGAGTTAGCACTCCTAAGACAACTCACCTTTCAAGGAATAAAGTAAACTTAATAAACCTCTGTTATTTAAGTTCGTTTGCTGGGACACAAGGCAAGTCGGTCGTGGAAAATTGCCCCTTCGACCTCATTCTGATTTCCTTTGTTGCTTTTAATCCTCTCTTGAGCTCCGTGATTGCGATAAGCCTCTTATTCCAGACACTGACCCGAACTCAGACAATATGCCTGGCCACCTGAACCACCCAAGGCACTGATTAAGACATCAGCGCCTCCTGTATGGCTTGAGGCACAGGTTAACTGGCCAGCCTTCGCCAAAAGAGAAAGTCGGACGCATTAACCGCCCAGCATTCGTCCAGAGAAAGTTGGACGTAACCAGAATGCATTTGGATGCCGCTTGACTCAAAAAAGCCGGCAATCCAAGGAGCTGACAAATAGCTCCCCATTGCAGGGCATCCACAGAGACCAGAACACCGAGAAGCAAGTCACATCTCTGTGACTGCCCGCTCC
This sequence comes from Macrobrachium rosenbergii, assembly GCF_040412425.1. Lineage (NCBI taxonomy): Eukaryota > Metazoa > Arthropoda > Malacostraca > Decapoda > Palaemonidae > Macrobrachium > Macrobrachium rosenbergii. The sequence continues at coordinate 40,489,622 of NC_089784.1, forward strand.
TTCAGAGCCAATACTTATCTGTGGCTGAATGACTCAGTCCTAGTATCTTAAACCTAGTGCCGATCCCCCCCTCCCTGTCCTTCCATTGGTACAACTACAGGAGCCACCTCTTCAGAATTATTAAAGTACAGTAAGGAATTGAGGTTAGCCAGTCACCTAGTTTTTTCTTCTCCTAAACATTTCCGTTTCCAAGTGCAAAATTATAGACCTGACCTGTCATGTTAAACTTGTGTCACAAGTTTATTCAGTAGTGGTTTTATGAAAGCGTATTTCTGTCGCCCTCAACACTCGCCTCTTATCCTCGCTATTGCCACTAATTTATCAAGTGATCGTATGCTTTTCTCTGTTGCAGAAAGTGCATGTGCTGTGGACTCCTATGCCATGACTGTATGTTTGTTGGTTGAACCGAAGAAATTCCAATTGCGCTCATATGAAGAGCGCCATTGAAGTGTAATCCCTGGCACCCAACAACGTCTATTATTCGTTTTATGTGCTGCAGCAGGGCCCCTAGTGGCCTGCCTTATCCCTCCTTGTCTTCTGATTTTGTATTGTAAATACATGTAATATAGTTATCCCAAGAGTTTCTCTCCAGCATCCCGTTAAAGTAGGGCATTCAGCTCCCGTTCCTTCTTATTGTATTTTACTCTTGGAGGTGATACAGTCAGATTAGTGACATCCTTGTGGTATGTTTTCTTTCCCATGACATTCAAGCATAAGAATATATATATATATATATATATATATATATATATATATATATATATATATATATATATATATATATATATATATATATATATATATCATATATATAATTATCTTTGCATTAATACAGTTATTATAATTTATAAATCAATCATCTAGACTCAGTTCTATATATAATATATATATATATATATATATATATATATATATATATATATATATATATATATATATATATATATATATATATATATATATATATATTTAACACTTTACACAATTATCTTTGCATTAATACAGTTATTTAGTTTATACGATTACAGACTCAATTCTATTATATATATATATATATATATATATATATATATATATATATATATATATATATATATATATATATTACTGACAGCACCTCATTGAAACTAGTTGTTTTGCTTTTAACTAGAAACCTAAAAGTTTGTTCAATGTTGATTTTAGAGACCTTCTGTGTTGGTTCTCACTCGCTCTCTTTAAGGAAGAGAAGTTTGTAACGTAAAGTAAATTTATTGTGGTCACTGGTATTAATTTTAGCTTTTGAGATCTGATAACTGTAGTAATTAGTGTTTTTTGCCAGTAACGGCGCCTATCAGAAAAGGTCAGAAAAGTGTGTTAGTGAATTCCAGGCTGCAGCATTTGGGGTAATCTTGTGAAAGTTTCCACAAGCTTGTATAAGGTAAGTGAATTTTACAATTTTAACCATGGTTAAAACTTAATTTTGAAATGAAGACATGTTCAAAGTGAGTTGGAATTTAGTGAGTGTTGACTGAAGTATGTGTTTATTAGACCAGTCAATTACGTGAAATTATTTTTAGTGAATTTATTTCATTTTTTACACATTTCATTTTTGTATGTTCTTGTATTTGCAAATTAATTGATTAGCATCTTAAGTGTTTCTTAATAGTTTAACATTGCATACTTGATTTAATTTTCATTTACTTAGATTTTCTTTTCAAATCTTAAATATTTCTTAATAGTTTAAATTTTGCTTAATTAATTCAGTTTTTGATAAATTAACATTTGTGATTTAATTCAAGAATTATTTAAATTTTGTGTTGTTTTCACGTACTTGTAAATTTTAGTTCAAAATTAAGAATTTAAATTCTGATTTTGAATTTTGAATTTAAAAATAAATTTTTGTATTTAAAATTTTTACAACAGTGTTTCATTTGTTGACCACCAGTGATAGGATTAATTGTGTGCATAAGGCATATTGATAAAAACATGTTTTGTTACTTTAGTCTTGCTGAAGTGAATTAATACCAGGGAGACAGTTAAAGTTGTTTGATTGAGTGATGCCCTTTTAGTTTAGAACATTTCTTGTTTAAATGTTGATACCTCACACTAGTTTTGATAAACTCAGTCTGATTTCTCACATGATTCTAAGTTTTTAGAGGGTCACTGTTACCTTTAGAGTACTCAGTCGTAATTTTATTGTTATGAGAGTTCAGGAATCTGGCTGAAGTGAGGTAAATTTTTTAATTCTTTGAACTCTATGTATTTAGTACTATATATAATATAACCAGGTATTTGGAACATATAAATTTGTGATATAATATATATTATATATATATATATATATATATATATATATATATATATATATATATATATATATATATATATATATATATATATATATATATATATATATATATATATATATATATGTGTGTGTGTGTATGTGTGTGTGGTTTTGCAGCTGGATCGCTCATATATATAAGAATCTCAAGGGAAAATATATAGATATAGGGATATAGATAAACTCCATTAGAATTGGAAAATACCAGATAGAGGGAGGAGATCCACAAGTATTTGAGAGGAGAGAGGATTATACCCAACACAGACCCCTGCTTCAGGAACACACCTGGGGTTGGGCTCTTTTATATCTCCAAATTTATTTAAGCCCACGCTGATTTTGCCTCACTTTACTGGCCGTAGTCCTTTCCCTTAATCCACACGTATGCGCCGAAGAAGCGACGCCCCAAACAACATACAAGGCCTCATAAGGCAACAGCCGCCTCCATCATTAGGTCAGTCTACTCTCAAGCACAGGGAATCTCTGCCCAACTGAGTATTGAGCCTTGGGCAGGTAAAACTCACTTTCTCACACTGGACTGATCAAGCCCATCACCAGACACTGCCCAACAGAACTTGGACCAAGTCAATGGAGAGTTGTGTGTGCAAGAAGAATCAAGAAGCAAATACAGAGTGCTATCAGCTTAATTACCTATGTAGCTGTTCCTCTGCATTTCCAACTGCCTGGAGGATCCACTCACACTGAGGTGGAATGAACTGCATTGCCAACAGGCTTAAAGGCCCCCTTGCAAGTGGTCATTTACATGTACAACTGATGCATCATTTCTCCACTCAGTGAATTGTTGTTGAACTCTCTTCCATTTGTTTAATTTAGTGAGATTTGTTCATCATTCCCACTGTTAAATCTACCCTGTTGTGTGTGTAAATAAATCCGTGTTTAGAAACAATTCCTCACTTGGCAACCTTCCATTTCCATTATTCATTCCATTACGAGAGGTTTTTGTTTGTGTAAGACTATTAACCCTTTGCTTATGACTCTTATGACAATTATTATGTCTGTGGGCAGTGGCAGTGACTTGAGCAGTAAGCACAAAAATGTTTACAACTTTATTTGTTTGAAGACACATATCTCCAACAGTTTTCAAGGTAGAGCTCTAAATTTTGTTTCATTTTGCAGCTGATTACATATTCTATAATAATCTTCTTTTTTGATGTTTGAATATGTCATCAGTAAGCAAAAGGGTTAAGGTAAGGTAAGAGATACATTCAAACCCTCGTAATTCAAAACAATATATATATATATATATATATATATATATATATATATATATATATATATATATATATATATATATATATATATATATATATATTTCCAATATATGTACATTTGTAAGACAACACTGACCTCTTAACTTTCGTTAACTTTCGAGTGCCCAGCAAACATTATACATACACACACACACACACACACATATATATATATATATATATATATATATATATATATATGTGTATATATATAAATATGTATATATATATATATATATATATATATATATATATATATATATATATAATACATAATGAATATAAATATATATATTTATTAAACTGTATAATATATAAGAATATGATCCCAGCATAACAAACATTGCAGAGTGTTTTAAAATATAATAAACAAAATGGAAACGAAGCTTTGGTACGCTTGTGTACCTCCGTGATATTTGGAATGATGGACACCTTGTTGACATTACAAATAAAGCTGTGAGAAAAAGAAGTCTGAAAACGGCAGATAAGAGCAAACGAGTAAACTGAGGGAAACGAAAGGAAAGGTAAGAGATAAATAGAAGTTGTATTCATTCCTTAAAAGTGACAGACTGATAGCCTTTTTAACCAACTGTCATCACGACATCTTAGAAGAAAAGATTCTTTAAAAGGATTATAAATTGTTTAACAAAGTACCAGAACTGTTGAAAAAGATTCCTGCACCGAAAGAGTTCTAGAATATTGGCTTCATATTGATTGGCATAAGGCATCCTATTACTGCACAAACTTGGTTTGTATCAAAGAAATGCATTCAGCACAACTCGAAACTTCATAAAAATAACCTAACAAGCTTAAAATGCATAAATAAAGAATGTACAAGGATCTGCTTTGATATATATATATATATATATATATATATATATATATATATATATATATATATATATATATATATATATATATATATATATATATAAATATATATATTATAAAATATATATATATTATGATTAAAATGTATACACAAAGGAGACGTGTTAAACTGTGGGAACTACAGAGGAATAAAGCTTTTGGAGCATGTATTCAAGACACTAGAAAGAATAGTAGAAGGTAGGTTGACAGATATACATGAGCAGCAGTTTAGGTTTATGAAAGGAAAGAGCACAGTGGATGCTATTTTTATAGTAAGACAAGTCAAAGAGAAGTATTTAGAAGGAAACAGGAAAGTTTATGTGTTTTGTGGATATTCAAAAGGTGTATGACAGGGTATCAGGAAGAGTGCTTTATTGGTGTTTGAGAAAGAGGGTAGTACCAGAGAAGTTGGTAAGATTAGTGAAGATGATGTATGAGGGGGCAAAAACCACTGTACAGGAAGACTGAGGCACTCCCTGTGGAGGTTGGCCTCCATCAGGGATCAGCTCTGAGTCCATTCTTGTTCCTCGTCGTTATAGACACTTTGACATCAGAATTAAGGAACAACGAAGAACTGTGGGAACTGATGTTTGCTGATGATTTAGTCATTATGGCAGACACAGAAGAAGAACTGCAAGAAAGGTTTTTAGCAAGGAAAGGAGCCCTAGAAAAGAGAGGATTGGAAGTGAACATTGGAAAGACAGAGCTAATGATTAATAGTAAAGAAAGACGTGAAGAAGTAAACATTCAAGTGGAAGATGGTACAGTGCTAAAACAGAACAATTTGTTTAATACTTGGGATCAGTAATAACAGAGGAGGGGGGCAATGAGAAAGCAGTGAGACAGAGAGTGAAAGAAGCATGGCTAAAATGGAGAGAAGTAACTGGAGTTGTTTTTAGACAAGAAAATACCATTTAGGCTCAAAATGAAGATTTATAAGACAGTTATCAGGCCCGTACTATTATATGGGGCAGAAACTTGGGCAATTAAGAAGAAAGAGGAGTGACTGTTGGAAAGAACCGAGGTAAGGGTGGTGAGATGGATTGCTGGAAAGGAGGGAGAGCCAAGACACAAGAAGAATGTGTGGTATATGTAATGTAAAGGAGAAGGCTAGGGAAGCTCGTCTGAGATAGTATGGCAAGAAGAGAGGAGGTGGAACCAGTCAAGAGAGCTAAGAACATGCCAGTAATGGGAAGGAGGCGTGTGAGACGTCAGCGGATCAGATGGACGGATGTGGTGAGGGGAATATGGGTGAGGTGGAACAGGGGGAAGAAGATGCAAGGAATAGAAATAGATGAAGAAAATTTACTTGAGTGGCTGGAACAGTGGGGGAAGAAGAAAGATGCAAGGAATATATAAATAGATGAAGAAATATTTATATATATATATGTATATATATATAATATATATATATATATGGGATTAATATATATATATTATATATATAATATATATATATATATATATATATATATATATATATATATATATATATATATATATATATATATATATATATATATATATATATATATATATACTGTACATATACACACATATTATATATATATATATATATATATATATATATATATATATATATATATATATATATATATATATACACATTTTATATATATATATATATATATATAATATATATATAATATATACTAGCTGAACAATCCAGCACTGCCCAGAAAAACTCTGAATGATATTTGATAAACTATCTCTCTCTCTCTCTCCCACCTTCTCCTCCCAACAACCCCAAGTCTACCTGTCATTCTTCTGTCAGCTCATCAAAACTGCCATTAAAACAAGTAGACAACAGTTTGTGGGTGGAGACAGTCCACTCACCAGAACAGATGAACTGATGGTATTACCTAAATATCTTTCAACTGACTGACAAGTAACTGCACGTGTGGACAGGTTAGCGCCAATTTTGTGACAGTTTGCTGCTGTATTTCGTCTGGGAGGTATCTTAAATGCTCTGATCAGAATATGAATAAATAAATTTCACTGTTAGACCCTTCAATGTTATTTGTGGGCCTTTATAAGTCCAAATCATACAATGAAAACCTAAAACAATATTTCCATGTTATACAAACAGTTTGGTATAGGCCTAAGCTAATGATATCTTTTTTATGATATGTGTTACTATAATGAAAGAAAACTTCACTGTCCAATTCATAAAAAAACTGAACCAACATATTGTATGAAAATAGACATCTTTTTTAATAAGAAATATTTATTTTATACTCTGTTACGCTTTTCCTATCATTAAGTGAATTGCTGCCAGAGTTAGCATTCCAACCTCCTCATCATATTAAGAAAAAAAGTGGCAAAACATTTTCCTAAAAGGCTAACTTCAACTCGTGATGTGTATTTTTTACATTTGTTTTAGGTATGTTTTTAACATAACATAATAAATAACGACTCATTGCCTTTACAATGACATCAAATTCCTTAGCATAGAATTGTGTATAAAGTTTTAGGTACAGCATCTATAAACTTGGTCAATTTGTACAATAACGTAATCATGAATTAAAGAAAATCTTTCCCTTCTTGGAGGAATGTTAGGCAATTGGCTATTTATCATTTTGGATAAATACGTGTTGATAAAAGATAAAAATGAATATATATAATTCTAATATATAACCATAAACAATAATTTTATTTTTCTAAATGATGGGAATACTGTTCCTTACTGTATATAATTACATCAGCAAAAGATACAAATTGATGTGTTGTGTAAGCTGAGCACTTCGAGTTACTCGAAGTGCAGTAGTTGCCATTTCTTAATTTAATCCCTATTTGCATCTAACACATTTACCCTCCAAGTGCCTTTTGGAAAAGATTTCCAAATGTAATGATCTACATTCCTGTAAGTTTTAATCTAGGATTATCTGTCATTATCTTCCAGTAATCAATACCTAGCAATGTGAAAAGAAACTTATCTTCTGTATACAGTGTAGTTATTTGCTAATTCGCACGATAATTAATCCCAATTGCTGGAGTGTCGAAGGTGATATTTTGATTATTTCAGCACCACCAACAACGTGTTGTTCTTCCTACTTGATAATGGTGGTTGTGTAATAAATGACGTAGGATCGTGTTTAGGACCATTTTAACACCGTATGCAAAAAGGGAATCTGTTTATTTACTTATTATTATCATATAATGTCTTCAACTATATGTATGAATGGGCGGAGCAAATGACTTATGATTATCGCTTTTCGCAAGATGAAGCGGTTGCCAGATGTCGCATATGTAAAATTAAGTTATTTTTTTATATATATTCCTTGTATGGGCGTTTGCTCTTGCAAAGAAGTTGGTATTAGAGTTATGGAATCATCTGAGGTATGATGATACATCATCTCATCTTCTATACCATATGTACCGAAAGTTGCCGACAAAATGTTTTTCCATTCCTTATGCAGACGCTGCCTTCCACTTTTTTGCATCGTAAATTGTTCTTCTCTCTTGGTAATAACTTAGTAATAAACCTCATAGGTATAGATTATGCTCCAAGAGAGAGAGAGAGAGAGAGAGAGAGAGAGAGTGTTTGGTGGTGGTTTCTGCTGGCTGAAATCATTGTGTTAACCACTACTATGCATGAGCGGACTCAGCTTCGCTTACTACAAAGAGAAATGATAGAGTTAGGCTTTCAATGTAGATTTTATCGAGGTAATAAACAATTATATTAATTATTATCATAAATTATGATCAAGATTCACGTTAATTCTGATAAAACATTGGTGTTATAGGGATTTATTGTTGTAGGTTAATTATACTTCTGGCAGCGCCAGAAGAAAAGGTGAAGCGTCAGGTGAAAAACGAGAATAAAGCCAAAGAACTGAAGGAAAAGGTAATGTAAAAACTAAAATTTAATTTGTTTTGTCTGTGTTTGTATGTCTGTCACGGGGTAGGGGTTTGATTTTGAGTTAAAAACCTTTCTGGGGTGACACATTGGTCGTGTGCAAAATTTTGTCTGTGTCTGTCAAGCGGTTCGGAATTCTACAGTGGACAAACAAACAAATAAACATATATATATATAAAATTCATATTTATATATATATACACACACACATATATATATATATATATATATATATATATATATATATATATATATATATATATATATATATATATATATATATATATATATATATATATATAAAGTTAAGTTAAAGTCCTTCTGGGCCTCTGTAGGCTCATAAGGCAGGCACTCATCTCCTGTTTCTTTGGCTGACAGCCAGTGGGGACAGGTCCCAATGCCTAAGACACGTGGCCAGTGTGTCGCTAGGCCCACTGTTTAACTCCCAGCCTGAGGGATGCTACCTATTCTTTTTCGGACCGCTAGATTGACGGGCTGCTGGGATTTTTGCCGTGGCGCAATCCCAGCCTTCAGTGAGCGGACGGATTTGAACCCCGGCCCTTTCGACTGGTAGCCGAGAATCATACCACTGTGCCACCATGGCAGCATATATATATATATATATATATATATATATATATATATATATATATATATATATATATATATATATATATATATATAATTAAAGTGTCTGTGGTGTGTGTGTATATATATATATATATATATATATATATATATATATATATATATATATATATATATGTGTGTGTGTGTGTGTGTGCGTCTGTGTATAATTATACAAGTATAACAATAACCTTTCCTCCTAGTGCTACAAGTTCATCCGCTGGTAAACATTTCCTATATTTCGTTCGCATCAGGAAGAAGGAAGAATATTAAACCTACGGATATCTTTTCTAATTACTTCCATGCGCGCACAGAGAAAAGTCTTTTCTCTACGAAACAATTAAAAAAAGCTACGTTGCCCAGAACCGACTTTGCTGATCTAGGCGGATTAATGGATTGCCCTACACAACGGCCACCTGAGTCTTCAATAATTGTATTCCTGTTACTAGGAATTCTTTCTCACTATTTTGCTCTGTGAAACTCCTGTAATTCTGTTCTCTCTCTCTCTCTCTCTCTCTCTCTCTCTCTCTCTCTCTCTCGTATCTCTGTTTTTCTCCCTCCCTCTTTCCCAATATATCTTTTTCTTTGAGTTCCTTATAATTCTATTTCACTGGCATTTCTCTCCCATTCTTTCTCCCTCTCACAGTCTTCACATATTCTGTCCTTACTCTGATTTCTCTCTGTTTCGCTTTGAGTGTTCACTAATTCTATTCCTATTCTTATGAATTCTCTCTTTCTCCGAGTCTCAAGTATTTCTGTAACTGTTAGCTGTGTCTCTCTCGCTCTAAGTGTTTTAGAATTTGATTCCGGTTCATAAAACTCTGTCTCTCTCACTCCCCAATTAATATATAAATTAACTACAAATGTGATCAAAAGTTTCGCTTAATTTATTTTTTTTAAGGCTTGCCACACAAATGTATAATTCGGGAAAAATATAAGGCTAAGAACGGCCATTAAATAACCGGTCTATTCAGGAAGCCATGCAAAATAAAAAATAGTTTGCATGCACGGTGGGCTTTGAAAGGGCCTCCGGCAAAGGAAATTGGATGGAAATATCACAAGGCTCCAGCAGAAGGATGCGCACAATAATTTGGTAAGGTCAAAGGTCTGGCTACTTAGGACAAGATCTGGCACACAAAACATCATCTTTTTGAACCACGCTTCAATGCACAATAAGGCCAATATGGAAGAAGCAATTTTCAGATGGAAAACTGACTGCGTAACTGTTTCATCGTGACCATGGTAGTTACGATGTCAGTTTGTGACATGAAATGAAGATCTGTCCGGTTTCTGCAATCTTTAAAATTTCCAAAGACTCATAATCGCTAAATAAACATAAATTATGAAGAATAGTATATTGAAAATATACTAATCTGCATAATTTTGGCAACGCACATGTCGAAGGCACAACCATATAATAGGAGTGCTTTAACGTAAATTTTCATTTTAATGCAAGAGGCAATCGTTTTTGTATAGAACATCCAGGGCCCAGGAGAGGGAATGCAATTATATAAAAGACAAAATAGCAACATACTGATAGAGGATAAGGATGTAATGAGAAGATGGAAAGAATGCTTTGAGGAACTTCTAAATGTAGATAATGAACAGGGAATGTTGGGGGGAGGCTTCCCCCTATCTTACGACCATTAGAGGAACTCAGCAGGATGGAAGTAAAGGAGCTATTCCGAATATGAAAAACAACAAAGCAGGTCGACAAACAGGTAGATTAATAGAGATGATAAGAGCTTTGGATGAAGAAGGTACAGAAGGGCTATGGGAACTGTTGGAGGTGTGCTGGGGGAAAGAAGAAATACCTTTTGACTGGGAGAAGAGTGAGCTAGTGTGCATCTATAAACAAAGAGTGACATTATAGAATGTGGAAATTACAGAAGAATAAAGCTTATGGACCAACGTTTAAAATATTAGAAAGAAGGATTCGAAAACAAACTGCACAAAATTGCTGATATCCAAGAAATGCAGTTTGGATTTATGTCGAAGAAATACACACAATAAATGCCTTTTTTATTTGGAAGGTAACAGAGAGCTATACTATTGGTTTGTACACCTAGAGAAGGCTATTAATAGAATACCCAGGAAAGTGATTGGCTGGAATCTGAGAAAGAGAGGTGTTTCCGAGAGGCTCATAAACATGACAAAGTAATATAAGCTATAAAGGAACAAGACCAGTGGTACGGACAAAATCCGGAAGGAAAGATGCTTTTGAAGTTAAGGTTGGACCACATCATGGGTCAACTTCAAGTCCATTCTTTTTGCTGTCATAAAGGACGTGCTGAGCAAGCGTTTGAAAGGAAATATGCTATGGAATCTACTGTTTGCAGATAACCTGGCTATAACCGCTGAAACAGAAGGAGAACTGCATGAAAGGCACTGGTCTTGGCAGGAGTGCCTGGGAAGAGGAGGGCTCAAAGGCAGCTCTGCAAAAACAGAAATAATGCTAAGCAGCAGAGAGGAAGAGAGGAACTACAATACCTGACCAGGAATTAAAGCAAACAAATAGTTTTAAGTATTTAGATTCTGTCGTAAATGAATAGGGTGGAAGTGAGATGGAGGTGGAGGTGCGGCAAAGAATTAAAGCAGGGTGGGCTAAGTAGGGACAGGTTTCAGGGATGATTCTTAATAAGATGATTCCTTTGAAACTTAGAATTAAGGTCTACAAAACAGTGATCAGAACAGTGCTGCTGTATGGTGCAGAAACGTGGAAAATATAAAGAAAAGAGAAGGGTGCCCTAGAAAGGATGTAACTGAAAATGTTGAGACTGATAAAATACGAAAAAATAAGATAAAGGGTGTGTGTGTGTGTGTGTGTGTGTGTGTGTGTAAAATAACAGACAAAGCCAGAGAAAGCAGGATGAGGTAGAGTGTTCATCTGGTTCGCAGGAATGAGGAGTGACTGGTTAAAAAGCATATGATATGGCCGTGGAGGGTAGAAGACACAAAGGTAGCAGAGAACCAGATATGAAGTGGTGTCGTAGAGAGAGACAGGAAATCGACGGACGTGGAACATGCAGATGCCCAAAATAAAATTCTAAGGAGAAAGAAAGCTAGAGCGGCTGACTGCACAGGAAGATGGAATTAAGTCGTACGAAGAAGAAAAAGATTTTTATATATATATATATATATATATATATATATATATATATATATATATATATATATATATATATATATATATTATATATATGTGTGTGTGTTTAGTGTGTTTGTGTGTTTGGGTGCGTTCGTTAGTGCATGAATGTGTGGACAATATACTGTATTGTAGTGAATTATTGCAGAAATCATAAAATATCTCTGGCATGTTGTATCATCTATGTACAAAATTTCACCAGAAATTAATTGTTCTAACAGTTACATAAAAAAAAAATTCCTTCCCAATTAAACTGCATGATTCCGAAGCTAAATTTAGTTGAATTGTTTAACTTGAACTTGTGCTCGGATAGCGAGTGAATGCGCATGCTTTAACTACTCTGCAATATTAATTAACACCTTGATTAATGTCGCATTGCAGAGGAAACCTGTCAAGTCCCATTCAGAAGGGGATTACACAGTGCCAAATTTCCGAATTATTTTCACCCCTCGCCTCTGCCATTCACACACTCTTTGACTGCTGCTCTCTGTCACACGTAAACGTTTGTTGTTCTCTCTCTCTCTCTCTCTCTCTACACATTGTTCTTTCTCTCTGTAAAAAAACATATACATTGTTCCACACCTTCACTTCTCTCTGTGAACTTACTTTCTCTCTGTGAAAAACATATAGTCTTTTTTCTCTCTCCACACCTTCAAAAACAGTCTTTTTTCTCTCTCTCTCTCTCTCTCTCTCTCTCTCTCTCTCTCAAACACATGCATACAGTTTTAAATGTTCTACAGGACACAAGTCGGGTTATCCTTTTTTATTCTCAGCGGAGAATACGCTTTAGAGGAAATCTGAAAATGGAAACTGTTGAAAGAAAACTTGCAAGTCTCTAATTCCCGATGGATGTAAGTGTGCTTAGCTTTAAGTATTCTCAGAAAGCCTGAAGGATAATGTCTCAGAAAATCTGTAAAGATATAGTTCCAACAATGTGTGGAGCGATAAAATACAAGGAACATATGGCATCGGGGACGTCTTACAAAGACATGCCTATTAGGGCACGAAACTGCTGAGTAGGGGGCAGGACTCCTTACTCACTGCCTGATTCATTGCTAAGCTCTGGTACCAAATTACAGCTGGGTCGACTGAGAAGTGGCAACGGAATTAAATCCTAGACTTCAGAAATGCTAGCACAAGGCTCTACCGCTAAGCCACGCTGCTACCAACATTAAGAATAACTTCTGTACGGAAAAGAGAAATAGCTTTTTTGACAGTTTAAAGAAATGGACCAAATAGGGCATGAAGAAAGAATTTTGGAAACGTTGCCGTCTTGATTCTTTCATTATTCTTTGCCGTTTCTCTGCACAGTTAGCAATCAACAGCCTGTCATCTGTAAACCATCCCATATCTACACTTCTTTCAGTAGCCTACATATTCTCATCGCAACCATTAAGAAAAGAAAGACAAATAGTATATTTTCTTTGCTACCTACACGAAAGGAAAATTTGATAAAATTAAATAAAAATGGAAAAACAACTGTTTATCGGAAGAGTGATAAGGAATCAAATAATGACTAGTCACCATATTCCAAAATAGGCTAAATTAAAATACCAGAAAAGATGTTCCTTTAAAACTGAATATAAAAATAAATGCTAATACATACAGATACAAACACACAAACACACACACACACACACATATATATATATATATATATATATATATATATATATATATATATATATATATATATATATATACATATATATGTGTAATGTGTGTGCATGTGTGTGTGTATATCTATATATATATATATATATATATATATATATATATATATATATATATATATATATATATATATATATATATATATATATATATATATATACACCTTATTTTTGGGGAGTTCGAATGAGAGCAAACAGAAGAAAGATGTTTATGCTAGGAAACTGTTAATCAAACGTTTATTTAGGATTACTTGGAACAGAGCAAAAATCAGTTTTCCTTTAAAGGATTTGCAGTTCAACAAGGGAAGACAAAAACAACCGAACTTAAAAGCACGAAGAAGATGTACTGGTTGTCTTGAGACCTCCATTAAAATAACTTTAACAGTAATATCTAGTAGTAAATAAACTTTCGTTCTGAGTTCAGATGTGAATGTTGTAGTCGTATTTAAGTATAAATTTTCTCATTTCATTTGAATTTAAGGATAAAGTATGAATCCAAAATCTGATAATGCTTTTTATCAGTTATATAGACGTCAATAATTTTCTGCGTAAAAAATGCAGAGAAATAAACAATTCTCACAATTATTTTAAACTGGTAACTTCATTTTAAAAATTTCAAGTTTCTCATCTATACAAAATAAAAATGTGATAAGAAAGATTTCCTTTATATCTTGTCTTTATTTTTGAAAAGAAGTCCATCGGCCTAAAATAAAATTTTCAATTCTGTCAGTAAAAATTGTTTCCTATTTTCATCCTAAAGCTTATATTAATTTTGCATTTTTATGACTCTAGTATTTGAAAACAGACTAAATAATTAGGAATAGCCGTATTTAAAAAAATGGAATAAAAGCGTTAACCATTTTGCAGTCCAATTAGACGACTTAATAATACACCAAAAACTGGCATTTTGCTTCAAACACCTCAAATTTTTATTTTTCTAGTTTTTTCTTATAGGTACTAAGCTTTATACATACATATATATATATATATATATATATATATATATATATATATATATATATATATATATATATATATATTTATACATACATATATATATATATATATATATATATATATATATATATATATATATATATATATATATATATATATATATATATATATATAGCTTAACAAACTTACTGAAAGATACATATGAACAAACAAGACAGGCATACAGGTATACAGACTGATATTCACACACTCACACGTATATACATACATATACCGGGTGTTTCGAAATTAGAGGCCGCCCCCCTCCACAGAACAAATGGAAAGTTATGAAGTTTTCTGCTATAGCCTATCTCCAAGTACGTTATTTTAAGTTTCTATTAAGCTATTTTTCATTTTACATTTATTGTATTTTCAGACTGAGTGACGGAGTTAGATACAGCCATGGCTAACGACTCGGAGGAAATCAGATGGATTGACCGAATCCAGGCTATAACCTTCAGAAAGGCCATGGATGATGGCGCATCCTTCATTTCACGTTCCTGGATAACTAAATACATTAAAAGAGATGAATCCTTTGTTAAAAGAAAATGGAACAAAAATCCATATGACTGCCATCGCAAAAAGTGTGAGAATCTTGGAAGGCCTGAAGTCCTTTCTCAGGAGTCAAAAGACATTATAGCTGAGGAAGTGGGTAGACCAAGAAAGTCTTTACGCAAATTGGTGCTTGAACTAGAAACAAAAAGGGGAAAGAAGAGAAGTTATAGTGCTGTATATCGTGAGCTGAAAAAATCTGGTATCAAGCCATTTCATGTTATCAGCAAGCCCAACATCACTCAGCAACAGAGAGAAGACCGTGCATGGTTTTGTGGTTCATTTCTTAAAGATTGGGATGAAGCAGACTTTCTCCATGTTGCCGCATCAGATGAATTCTTCATTTACACAGTCAGGAAGCCAAATCATAAAAATGACATCATTTGGGCTGCAAAGTTGGATGATATCAGCGATGACGTGCGCTATCGCCAAGTTGGAAAATTTCCTGAATGTTTGGGAATTTTTCTCTGTTTCACAGCCAAATGGTTCATGTGGATCATCAACGAAAAAGGACAGTCATGGAATGGCGAATACTTCAGAGAAACTGTGCTTACTAGTGGAGTATTTCCTTTCCTCAAAGATCCTGAAAATGTGTTATCTGTTGAAGTCACATTTTTGCATGATAAGGCACCATGTTTCAAGGCTCTTCAGACAAAGGAGCTGCTTCGAAACAGTGGTATCGATTTCTTCTTGTCAAGTGAATTTCCAGGTAGCTCCCCTGACCTTAATGTGTGCGAAAACATTGGTAGTATCTAAAAGGATCGCGCTGAAGCGCACACAGTGAACTATGATGGTATACCAAGCCTTGACGACCTGTGAAGAGAGGTGACCAAAGTGCTTAAGGAAATGGAGGTTCAGTCTCAGCTTTTTGGGATTTGCTGAAATCATACCCTCAAAAATGCAGGCTGTGGTACAGGCAGATGGAGGCCACACAAAACATTAAATAATCAGAGAGAAACTTAAATAAATACCTGTTCTGAATTACTTTTGTTTTTGTCCATATCAATTTTAGTTTAAACACTAATTTGACACCCTGTATATATATATATATATATATATATATATATATATATATATATATATATATATATATATATATATATAAATATATATATATATATATATATAAATATATATATATATATCACAATAATCAATAATAACGATATCAACGCAGCATATTCGAATATGGCGCAGTAAAATGGTTAAATAAAAAAAAATATATGCAGTTTTTTTGCAATGTGGGAAAAAATGTTTACCGAAATACCAAATATACCGCCCTCCTGTCATTGTGCAAAGGTTACTCGATTTTTACAGAAAAATGAACATTATGCCAAGAAGAATGTCTACCAAACTTGTTAAATTATTGCCAAACGTCTTAAAACCAAAGAGAGAAAAATTGCAAACAAGGAGGGCCGAAAATACTCTCCAAAAAGTAAATTCCAAGGTAAGTGTATTAGCACATCGAAATCGGGCTGTAACTCAACCAAACACGTACAAAATTGTTTTAGTCTAACCAAGCAAGGGCAAACTTGTGCTTCCCAGTCATCATATTTAAATTTGTTGTTAGCCAAACGACACCATGTAAACTGTGTCTGGCCTACCAAGCACAGACCAATTGTAAAGTAACATAACACAGTGGAGTGTAAAAATGTGCAATCATATGCAACATATGCAGCATTACTTTAGATAAATTCACTTTCCCAATTATGACACTCAAATCACCTGACCAGTACAAGTCTTGTTTAAAGATTCGCAACTACAAGAGCACTCAAGACAATAACTGCACAAATTCGACTCTAAAAACTAGGTTAATTTCCTACCAGGATCCGAATTTCTATTGATAAGATTTCTCATATTAAAAGATTATCACTTTTGCTAACACTGTAAAACAATATGGATTACTAGACTTCCTAAAAATCCACACCATAAGTTTCTGTTGTACAATGGTCTTGTAGTCACGCTAAGATATAGGGACAGGAAAATTAAATTGCTTCGTAATCCGCTCCTTAAGACCTCTCCTGAAGCTCAAAGAATGTGGTTGTCAGAATGAAATCAAGGGGGACTGGGGCTCTGTTTATCACTGCACAACGGTTTTTTCACTAAAGTGCGGATCGAAAATAGAAGGACCAATCCCACCTTCGGAGGCAAAAGTGTAGAAATCTCAGGACACAATGAGGAGAAATGATCGTAGAAACTCGACCGTAGTCGAAGGGAGAAAATTGGCAATAACTCTCAGCCCACAATACGGGGCCCAAAATCATAGTTTGGAGGCTCGTTACAAGGGAGGAAAAAATCCCAGGAACTCTCACTCTATAATGGTGAAGACAAAACCACAGGTACTCCACCCTAGTCAGAAGGGGAAAAATTGTATGAATGCAGTTTACGTGGTCCACTGAAAGGCTGAGAATCCAGCCCAAAACAAACCAAAATGCTGGAATGCTTATTGGTGAGACAGACGATAACTGTAAGTTTCACTGGTGTCAATGTAGTTCACGTACGGCCACGTATGCTTCACTGTAGTAAAATACATCTGACATTTGACTAACCAAAAGACCTGTACAAAAGCATACAAGCAATGGAAGGAAAAGAAAATATTTTTCATCAGCACCTCTGTCTGGACAAACCTCATAGGACGTTATCAAGTCTTATTTTTACAATCAGAGGGGTGTTAGGCAATCTAAGTTTTAATTGTTACTAAGTAGAATTTGAGATTACCAACTTTCATA
>NC_089784.1:40510184-40512684 GCF_040412425.1 Macrobrachium rosenbergii
AGTAATTAGTGTATTGTGGTTCAGTATCTGAAAGTGGCAAAATTATTATATAAACATTTACAACACACATTATATATATATATATATATATATATATATATATATATATATATATATATATATATATATATATATATGTCTTATATATCAGTTATATAGTTATATATCATTGCAAGCCAAGAATACAAAAAATACATATGTATAAATATGAATAGACATTATACTTATACGAATCGTGTATACTTGTATCCTTTATTTACAAAAACCTCCTGAAGCAACCCAAGACGAAAGAAAAAACTCAGTTAAACTTTGAAAATAAGTGTATTTTTTGCTGTAACTGGTAAGACCGCCTTTTCATATTGGCTTTTCTGACGTCATGTCGACAATTGTGAAGATGTGATGGCGAACGAAGCTCAAAATTTCTTTCTGTGCCCTAAGCTAATGCCAGTTTTTAAATTGGTATTAATGCTTCATGCTAATGAGGCAGATTTTTTCCGAGAATTCCTGTAAGAGATATTCCTCTATCTCGTCAAAAAAAATACCGAAAATATGACCTAGCTCACAACAGACTTAATTAGCTTTTTGGCAAGTTGATTTGGGAGTGATTCATGAATGCATTACCCGCACAATAGCATCCTTCTTTTTTTCACATTTAACAATAGAATGGGAACTGGAGCGTCCTTTCATCAAATAAAGTAAGAGAGAGAGCAGTTAAGAGCCAAGAGAGAGAGGAGAGAGAGAGAGAGACTTTAATCAAGATACTTATATAGGTGGTTGTCTCATGGTAACTTGTTCGTCGATGAAAAAGCTGCTCACTTTGGCAGTGGGAACGGCTTTATAGGTTTGAGCAGGATGTACGACAAAAAGGATTATTTCAGTCTATCACAAAATGACATAAGTCATTTTCTCAGAATACAAGCCCATTGTTGCCTTGTTAAAAATTAACAAAACGCTTACTGCCACTGACCATGGGTAAGGAATTGATCAAAACACCTCCGACTGCTGTGTGTTCTAAAGGTGGGTACACACATGAGAGCCGAAATATGAATAGACATTATGTAACTGAGTTACGCATATACGGTTACAAAAAGGTGTCAAAATGTTGAGGACGAACCGCAACCTCGTTAAACTTTGGAACTTCATTGCAATCCACTGCGATCATCAGTCTGTCTCTGTCCGGGTTGTTTACCGACGATGGCCACCATGCAAGTAGCAGCTGCCGCCTATTTATTTATATGCATTATTTAACGAAGATGAAGCGAAATAAAAGAAGATGGTATTAATCAGGTTATATACTAGAAGGGTAGAATACAGTGGTAAGGAATTACTCGCTGACATGAGATTCCAGGAAGTTTCTGGCCATTACAAAAAATTTCACCAGAATGTCTTCGACAGATTTTGAGAATATTATAAAACTGGTAGGAGCACAATAACTTATTTCAATTAGAACGAAAAATGACACACATATGAGAGAAGCTATTACACCAAGGGCGTGAGACTGACCAAAACAAGGGACTCTACTATGGACGGCCTTGTTCATAGTCGGTGTCAACAAGTTCAGCAACCTCTGTTGATGCGCGTGCAATACAGGTCCCGTCCACACATCGCGTAACGTGCAAAGAGACCTTATTTGATTCGGGCACAAAACCGACAATTGCCGGGACGGAGGGCGAACGGAGCCTCGAACCTCGCGGGTTCGGGGTTCGTTCGAGGAACCGTCCACACTTGCGTTTTGTTACAAGAATCGGTTACAATACAAGGTTCGGTTCGCACTGTGTACCCACTAATCTTTAGCGCTCAACATTTTAAAGGTTATCTTTCTTATAATAATAAAATCCGAGTGGATCTTGTTTGTCCTGCCCCGGGTGACCGTAGGGGAGAGATGACACAACTACCCTCTCCCTGCTAATCGGTTTGTCTGGCCCGGGTGGGGGTGGGGTAGGTAAGTAGGGGATCTGGAGGTTAGGGGAGACAGCAGCGCCGGGTTCCACTGCGCATAGCACGCTCCAACAATCTCGTATCTCTATATTTGCCCACCTGCAATTTCCCTTCAAAGTGGGTATACTGGGTTGCTGGTCACAAATATGATTGCAATTTTCCATACTCATACATTTAATTATTATTATTATTATTATTATTATTATTATTATTATTATTATTATTATTATTAACAATAACATCTGGCAAATCAGTGAAAGCAGAATTCAAGGCACACATCACATGCAAAATGGTCTTAAGTTCCTAATTTTCATGCGAACTGATAAGAAATTAAGAGCTGATTTTTGTCTGTATTTCTAAATACTACATGAAAAATATAAAATAATTTCCTAGAGGTGGGCTAGAATAATGCATTTTTAGATTATACACATTTACAATTTCATGTAAAGTCACCTGGCAATGACGTCTTTTCCTTTGCATGTTACCAGATGGCACACGTGATTTTTATCTGCAAAAAGTATAAGTCTACGATTAGTGGAATATATATATATATATATATATA